>NW_026600732.1:0-137030 GCF_029448725.1 Salvelinus fontinalis | reverse complement strand
ATTAGAGCCATAAAGGAGACTAGATATCTATCAACCCACTGCCACTATCAGATTAGAGCCATAAAGGAGACTAGACATCTATCACCCCACTACCACTATCAGATTAGAGCCATAAAGGAGACTAGACATCTAAAACCCCACTACCACTATCAGATTAGAGCCATAAAGGAGACTAGACATCTACCACCCCACTACCACTATCAGATTAGAGCCATAAAGGAGACTAGACATCTACCACTATCAGATTAGAGCCATAAAGGAGACTAGACATCTACCACCCCACTACCACTATCAGATTAGAGCCATAAAGGAGACTAGATATCTATCAACCCACTGCCACTATCAGATTAGAGCCATAAAGGAGACTAGACATCTACCACCCCACTACCACTATCAGATTAGAGCCATAAAGGAGACTAGACATCTACCACCCCACTACCACTATCAGATTAGAGCCATAAAGGAGACTAGACATCTACCACTATCAGATTAGAGCCATAAAGGAGACTAGACATCTACCACCCCAATACCACTATCAGATTAGAGCCATAAAGGAGACTAGATATCTATCAACCCACTGCCACTATCAGATTAGAGCCATAAAGGAGACTAGACATCTATCACCCCACTACCACTATCAGATTAGAGCCATAAAGGAGAATAGACATCTATCAACCCACTGCCACTATCAGATTAGAGCCATAAAGGAGACTAGACATCTACCACCCCACTACCACTATCAGATTAGAGCCATAAAGGAGACTAGATATCTATCAACCCACTGCCACTATCAGATTAGAGCCATAAAGGAGACTAGACATCTACCACCCCACTACCACTATCAGATTAGAGCCATAAAGGAGACTAGACATCTATCAACCCACTGCCACTATCAGATTAGAGCCATAAAGGAGACTAGACATCTATCACCCCACTACCACTATCAGATTAGAGCCATAAAGGAGACTAGACATCTAAAACCCCACTACCACTATCAGATTAGAGCCATAAAGGAGACTAGACATCTACCACCCCACTACCACTATCAGATTAGAGCCATAAAGGAGACTAGACATCTCCCCCACTACCACTATCAGATTAGAGCCATAAAGGAGACTAGACATCTACCACCCCACTACCACTATCAGATTAGAGCCATAAAGGAGACTAGACATCTATCAACCCACTGCCACTATCAGATTAGAGCCATAAAGGAGACTAGACATCTATCACCCCACTACCACTATCAGATTAGAGCCATAAAGGAGACTAGACATCTATCACCCCACTACCACTATCAGATTAGAGCCATAAAGGAGACTAGACATCTATCACACCACTACCACTATCAGATTAGAGCCATAAAGGAGACTAGACATCTATCACCCCACTACCACTATCAGATTAGAGCCATAAAGGAGAATAGACATCTACCACCCCACTACCACTATCAGATTAGAGCCATAAAGGAGACTAGACATCTATCAACCCACTGCCACTATCAGATTAGAGCCATAAAGGAGACTAGACATCTATCACACCACTACCACTATCAGATTAGAGCCATAAAGGAGACTAGACATCTATCACACCACTACCACTATCAGATTAGAGCCATAAAGGAGAATAGACATCTATCAACCCACTGCCACTATCAGATTAGAGCCATAAAGGAGACTAGACATCTACCACCCCACTACCACTATCAGATTAGAGCCATAAAGGAGACTAGACATCTATCACACCACTACCACTATCAGATTAGAGCCATAAAGGAGACTAGACATCTATCAACCCACTGCCACTATCAGATTAGAGCCATAAAGGAGACTAGACATCTATCACCCCACTACCACTATCAGATTAGAGCCATAAAGGAGAATAGACATCTACAACCCCACTACCACTATCAGATTAGAGCCATAAAGGAGACTAGACATCTACCACCCCACTACCACTATCAGATTAGAGCCATAAAGGAGACTAGACATCTACCACTATCAGATTAGAGCCATAAAGGAGACTAGACATCTATCACCCCACTACCACTATCAGATTAGAGCCATAAAGGAGAATAGACATCTACAACCCCACTACCACTATCAGATTAGAGCCATAAAGGAGACTAGACATCTACCACCCCACTACCACTATCAGATTAGAGCCATAAAGGAGACTAGACATCTACCACTATCAGATTAGAGCCATAAAGGAGACTAGACATCTACCACCCCACTACCACTATCAGATTAGAGCCATAAAGGAGACTAGACATCTATCACACCACTACCACTATCAGATTAGAGCCATAAAGGAGACTAGACATCTATCACACCACTACCACTATCAGATTAGAGCCATAAAGGAGACTAGACATCTATCAACCCACTACCACTATCAGATTAGAGCCATAAAGGAGACTAGACATCTACCACCCCACTACCACTATCAGATTAGAGCCATAAAGGAGACTAGACATCTATCACACCACTACCACTATCAGATTAGAGCCATGAAGGAGACTAGACATCTATCAACCCACTGCCACTATCAGATTAGAGCCATAAAGGAGACTAGACATCTACCACCCCACTACCACTATCAGATTAGAGCCATAAAGGAGACTAGACATCTATCAACCCACTGCCACTATCAGATTAGAGCCATAAAGGAGACTAGACATCTACCACCCCACTACCACTATCAGATTAGAGCCATAAAGGAGACTAGACATCTACCACCCCACTACCACTATCAGATTAGAGCCATAAAGGAGACTAGACATCTACCACTATCAGATTAGAGCCATAAAGGAGACTAGACATCTACCACCCCACTACCACTATCAGATTAGAGCCATAAAGGAGACTAGACATCTATCAACCCACTGCCACTATCAGATTAGAGCCATAAAGGAGACTAGACATCTATCACCCCACTACCACTATCAGATTAGAGCCATAAAGGAGAATAGACATCTAAAACCCACTACCACTATCAGATTAGAGCCATAAAGGAGACTAGACATCTATCACCCCACTACCACTATCAGATTAGAGCCATAAAGGAGACTAGACATCTATCACCCCACTACCACTATCAGATTAGAGCCATAAAGGAGAATAGACATCTATCACCCCACTACCACTATCAGATTAGAGCCATAAAGGAGACTAGACATCTATCAACCCACTACCACTATCAGATTAGAGCCATAAAGGAGACTAGACATCTATCACCCCACTACCACTATCAGATTAGAGCCATAAAGGAGACTAGACATCTATCACACCACTACCACTATCAGATTAGAGCCATAAAGGAGAATAGACATCTATCAACCCACTGCCACTATCAGATTAGAGCCATAAAGGAGACTAGACATCTACCACCCCACTACCACTATCAGATTAGAGCCATAAAGGAGACTAGACATCTATCACACCACTACCACTATCAGATTAGAGCCATAAAGGAGAATAGACATCTATCAACCCACTGCCACTATCAGATTAGAGCCATAAAGGAGACTAGACATCTATCACACCACTACCACTATCAGATTAGAGCCATAAAGGAGACTAGACATCTATCACACCACTACCACTATCAGATTAGAGCCATAAAGGAGACTAGATATCTATCAACCCACTGCCACTATCAGATTAGAGCCATAAAGGAGACTAGACATCTTTCACCCCACTACCACTATCAGATTAGAGCCATAAAGGAGAATAGACATCTAAAACCCCACTACCACTATCAGATTAGAGCCATAAAGGAGACTAGACATCTACCACCCCACTACCACTATCAGATTAGAGCCATAAAGGAGACTAGACATCTACCACTATCAGATTAGAGCCATAAAGGAGACTAGACATCTACCACCCCACTACCACTATCAGATTAGAGCCATAAAGGAGACTAGATATCTATCAACCCACTGCCACTATCAGATTAGAGCCATAAAGGAGACTAGACATCTACCACCCCACTACCACTATCAGATTAGAGCCATAAAGGAGACTAGATATCTATCAACCCACTGCCACTATCAGATTAGAGCCATAAAGGAGACTAGACATCTACCACCCCACTACCACTATCAGATTAGAGCCATAAAGGAGACTATATATCTATCAACCCACTGCCACTATCAGATTAGAGCCATAAAGGAGACTAGACATCTATCACCCCACTACCACTATCAGATTAGAGCCATAAAGGAGAATAGACATCTAAAACCCCACTACCACTATCAGATTAGAGCCATAAAGGAGACTAGACATCTACCACCCCACTACCACTATCAGATTAGAGCCATAAAGGAGACTAGACATCTACCACTATCAGATTAGAGCCATAAAGGAGACTAGACATCTACCACCCCACTACCACTATCAGATTAGAGCCATAAAGGAGACTAGACATCTATCACACCACTACCACTATCAGATTAGAGCCATAAAGGAGACTAGACATCTATCACACCACTACCACTATCAGATTAGAGCCATAAAGGAGAATAGACATCTATCAACCCACTGCCACTATCAGATTAGAGCCATAAAGGAGACTAGACATCTACCACCCCACTACCACTATCAGATCAGAGCCATAAAGGAGACTAGACATCTATCACACCACTACCACTATCAGATTAGAGCCATGAAGGAGAATAGACATCTATCAACCCACTGCCACTATCAGATTAGAGCCATAAAGGAGACTAGACATCTACCACCCCACTACCACTATCAGATTAGAGCCATAAAGGAGACTAGATATCTATCAACCCACTGCCACTATCAGATTAGAGCCATAAAGGAGACTAGACATCTACCACCCCACTACCACTATCAGATTAGAGCCATAAAGGAGACTAGACATCTACCACCCCACTACCACTATCAGATTAGAGCCATAAAGGAGACTAGACATCTACCACTATCAGATTAGAGCCATAAAGGAGACTAGACATCTACCACCCCACTACCACTATCAGATTAGAGCCATAAAGGAGACTAGATATCTATCAACCCACTGCCACTATCAGATTAGAGCCATAAAGGAGACTAGACATCTATCAACCCACTGCCACTATCAGATTAGAGCCATAAAGGAGACTAGACATCACACCACTACCACTATCAGATTAGAGCCATAAAGGAGACTAGACATCTATCACACCACTACCACTATCAGATTAGAGCCATAAAGGAGACTAGACATCTATCACACCACTACCACTATCAGATTAGAGCCATAAAGGAGAATAGACATCTATCAACCCACTGCCACTATCAGATTAGAGCCATAAAGGAGACTAGACATCTACCACCCCACTACCACTATCAGATTAGAGCCATAAAGGAGAATAGACATCTATCAACCCACTGCCACTATCAGATTAGAGCCATAAAGGAGACTAGACATCTACCACCCCACTACCACTATCAGATTAGAGCCATAAAGGAGAATAGACATCTATCAACCCACTGCCACTATCAGATTAGAGCCATAAAGGAGACTAGACATCTACCACCCCACTACCACTATCAGATTAGAGCCATAAAGGAGACTAGATATCTATCAACCCACTAACACTATCAGATTAGAGCCATAAAGGAGACTAGACATCTACCACCCCACTACCACTATCAGATTAGAGCCATAAAGGAGACTATATATCTATCAACCCACTGCCACTATCAGATTAGAGCCATAAAGGAGACTAGACATCTATCACCCCACTACCACTATCAGATTAGAGCCATAAAGGAGAATAGACATCTAAAACCCCACTACCACTATCAGATTAGAGCCATAAAGGAGACTAGACATCTACCACCCCACTACCACTATCAGATTAGAGCCATAAAGGAGACTAGACATCTACCACTATCAGATTAGAGCCATAAAGGAGACTAGACATCTACCACCCCACTACCACTATCAGATTAGAGCCATAAAGGAGACTAGACATCTATCACACCACTACCACTATCAGATTAGAGCCATAAAGGAGACTAGACATCTATCACACCACTACCACTATCAGATTAGAGCCATAAAGGAGAATAGACATCTATCAACCCACTGCCACTATCAGATTAGAGCCATAAAGGAGACTAGACATCTACCACCCCACTACCACTATCAGATCAGAGCCATAAAGGAGACTAGACATCTATCACACCACTACCACTATCAGATTAGAGCCATGAAGGAGAATAGACATCTATCAACCCACTGCCACTATCAGATTAGAGCCGTAAAGGAGACTAGACATCTACCACCCCACTACCACTATCAGATTAGAGCCATAAAGGAGACTAGATATCTATCAACCCACTGCCACTATCAGATTAGAGCCATAAAGGAGACTAGACATCTACCACCCCACTACCACTATCAGATTAGAGCCATAAAGGAGACTAGACATCTACCACCCCACTACCACTATCAGATTAGAGCCATAAAGGAGACTAGACATCTACCACTATCAGATTAGAGCCATAAAGGAGACTAGACATCTACCACCCCACTACGACTATCAGATTAGAGCCATAAAGGAGACTAGATATCTATCAACCCACTGCCACTATCAGATTAGAGCCATAAAGGAGACTAGACATCTATCACCCCACTACCACTATCAGATTAGAGCCATAAAGGAGAATAGACATCTAAAACCCCACTACCACTATCAGATTAGAGCCATAAAGGAGACTAGACATCTATCAACCCACTGCCACTATCAGATTAGAGCCATAAAGGAGACTAGATATCTATCAACCCACTGCCACTATCAGATTAGAGCCATAAAGGAGACTAGACATCTATCACCCCACTACCACTATCAGATTAGAGCCATAAAGGAGAATAGACATCTATCACACCACTACCACTATCAGATTAGAGCCATAAAGGAGAATAGACATCTATCAACCCACTGCCACTATCAGATTAGAGCCATAAAGGAGACTAGACATCTACCACCCCACTACCACTATCAGATTAGAGCCATAAAGGAGACTAGACATCTATCACACCACTACCACTATCAGATTAGAGCCATAAAGGAGAATAGACATCTATCAACCCACTGCCACTATCAGATTAGAGCCATAAAGGAGACTAGACATCTATCACACCACTACCACTATCAGATTAGAGCCATAAAGGAGACTAGACATCTATCACACCACTACCACTATCAGATTAGAGCCATAAAGGAGACTAGATATCTATCAACCCACTGCCACTATCAGATTAGAGCCATAAAGGAGACTAGACATCTATCACCCCACTACCACTATCAGATTAGAGCCATAAAGGAGAATAGACATCTAAAACCCCACTACCACTATCAGATTAGAGCCATAAAGGAGACTAGACATCTACCACCCCACTACCACTATCAGATTAGAGCCATAAAGGAGACTAGACATCTACCACTATCAGATTAGAGCCATAAAGGAGACTAGACATCTACCACCCCACTACCACTATCAGATTAGAGCCATAAAGGAGACTAGACATCTATCACACCACTACCACTATCAGATTAGAGCCATAAAGGAGACTAGACATCTATCACACCACTACCACTATCAGATTAGAGCCATAAAGGAGAATAGACATCTATCAACCCACTGCCACTATCAGATTAGAGCCATAAAGGAGACTAGACATCTACCACCCCACTACCACTATCAGATTAGAGCCATAAAGGAGAATAGACATCTACCACCCCACTACCACTATCAGATTAGAGCCATAAAGGAGACTAGACATCTACCACTATCAGATTAGAGCCATAAAGGAGACTAGACATCTACCACCCCACTACCACTATCAGATTAGAGCCATAAAGGAGACTAGATATCTATCAACCCACTGCCACTATCAGATTAGAGCCATAAAGGAGACTAGACATCTATCAACCCACTGCCACTATCAGATTAGAGCCATAAAGGAGACTAGACATCTATCACACCACTACCACTATCAGATTAGAGCCATAAAGGAGACTAGACATCTATCACACCACTACCACTATCAGATTAGAGCCATAAAGGAGACTAGACATCTATCACACCACTACCACTATCAGATTAGAGCCATAAAGGAGACTAGACATCTATCACACCACTACCACTATCAGATTAGAGCCATAAAGGAGAATAGACATCTACCACCCCACTACCACTATCAGATTAGAGCCATAAAGGAGACTAGACATCTATCACACCACTACCACTATCAGATTAGAGCCATAAAGGAGAATAGACATCTATCAACCCACTGCCACTATCAGATTAGAGCCATAAAGGAGACTAGACATCTACCACCCCACTACCACTATCAGATTAGAGCCATAAAGGAGACTAGATATCTATCAACCCACTGCCACTATCAGATTAGAGCCATAAAGGAGACTAGACATCTACCACCCCACTACCACTATCAGATTAGAGCCATAAAGGAGACTAGACATCTACCACCCCACTACCACTATCAGATTAGAGCCATAAAGGAGACTAGACATCTACCACTATCAGATTAGAGCCATAAAGGAGACTAGACATCTACCACCCCACTACCACTATCAGATTAGAGCCATAAAGGAGACTAG
Source organism: Salvelinus fontinalis (assembly GCF_029448725.1). Classification (NCBI taxonomy): domain Eukaryota; kingdom Metazoa; phylum Chordata; class Actinopteri; order Salmoniformes; family Salmonidae; genus Salvelinus; species Salvelinus fontinalis. The sequence goes on along the minus strand of NW_026600732.1, from coordinate 128,386 downwards.
ATATCTATCAACCCACTGCCACTATCAGATTAGAGCCATAAAGGAGACTAGACATCTATCACCCCACTACCACTATCAGATTAGAGCCATAAAGGAGAATAGACATCTAAAACCCCACTACCACTATCAGATTAGAGCCATAAAGGAGACTAGACATCTATCACACCACTTCCACTATCAGATTAGAGCCATAAAGGAGACTAGACATCTATCACCCCACTACCACTATCAGATTAGAGCCATAAAGGAGAATAGACATCTACCACCCCACTACCACTATCAGATTAGAGCCATAAAGGAGACTAGACATCTATCACACCACTACCACTATCAGATTAGAGCCATAAGGGAGACTAGATATCTATCAACCCACTGCCACTATCAGATTAGAACCATAAAGGAGACTAGACATCTATCACACCACTACCACTATCAGATTAGAGCCATTAAGGAGACTAGACATCTATCACACCACTACCACTATCAGATTAGAGCCATAAAGGAGAATAGACATCTATCAACCCACTGCCACTATCAGATTAGAGCCATAAAGGAGACTAGACATCTACCACCCCACTACCACTATCAGATTAGAGCCATAAAGGAGACTAGACATCTATCACACCACTACCACTATCAGATTAGAGCCATAAAGGAGAATAGACATCTATCAACCCACTGCCACTATCAGATTAGAGCCATAAAGGAGACTAGACATCTACCACCCCACTACCACTATCAGATTAGAGCCATAAAGGAGACTAGATATCTATCAACCCACTGCCACTATCAGATTAGAGCCATAAAGGAGACTAGACATCTACCACCCCACTACCACTATCAGATTAGAGCCATAAAGGAGACTAGACATCTACCACCCCACTACCACTATCAGATTAGAGCCATAAAGGAGACTAGACATCTACCACTATCAGATTAGAGCCATAAAGGAGACTAGACATCTACCACTATCAGATTAGAGCCATAAAGGAGACTAGACATCTATCACACCACTACCACCATCAGATTAGAGCCATAAAGGAGAATAGACATCTATCAACCCACTGCCACTATCAGATTAGAGCCATAAAGGAGAATAGACATCTAAAACCCCACTACCACTATCAGATTAGAGCCATAAAGGAGACTAGACATCTATCACACCACTTCCACTATCAGATTAGAGCCATAAAGGAGACTAGACATCTATCACCCCACTACCACTATCAGATTAGAGCCATAAAGGAGAATAGACATCTACCACCCCACTACCACTATCAGATTAGAGCCATAAAGGAGACTAGACATCTATCACACCACTACCACTATCAGATTAGAGCCAATAAGGAGACTAGATATCTATCAACCCACTGCCACTATCAGATTAGAGCCATAAAGGAGACTAGACATCTATCACCCCACTACCACTATCAGATTAGAGCCATAAAGGAGAATAGACATCTATCACACCACTACCACTATCAGATTAGAGCCATAAAGGAGACTAGATATCTATCACACCACTTCCACTATCAGATTAGAGCCATAAAGGAGACTAGACATCTATCACCCCACTACCACTATCAGATTAGAGCCATAAAGGAGAATAGACATCTACCACCCCACTACCACTATCAGATTAGAGCCATAAAGGAGACTAGACATCTATCACACCACTACCACTATCAGATTAGAGCCATAAGGGAGACTAGATATCTATCAACCCACTGCCACTATCAGATTAGAACCATAAAGGAGACTAGACATCTATCACACCACTACCACTATCAGATTAGAGCCATAAAGGAGACTAGACATCTATCACACCACTACCACTATCAGATTAGAGCCATAAAGGAGAATAGACATCTATCAACCCACTGCCACTATCAGATTAGAGCCATAAAGGAGACTAGACATCTACCACCCCACTACCACTATCAGATTAGAGCCATAAAGGAGACTAGACATCTATCACACCACTACCACTATCAGATTAGAGCCATAAAGGAGAATAGACATCTATCAACCCACTGCCACTATCAGATTAGAGCCATAAAGGAGACTAGACATCTACCACCCCACTACCACTATCAGATTAGAGCCATAAAGGAGACTAGATATCTATCAACCCATTGCCACTATCAGATTAGAGCCATAAAGGAGACTAGACATCTACCACCCCACTACCACTATCAGATTAGAGCCATAAAGGAGAATAGACATCTACCACCCCACTACCACTATCAGATTAGAGCCATAAAGGAGACTAGACATCTACCACTATCAGATTAGAGCCATAAAGGAGACTAGACATCTACCACTATCAGATTAGAGCCATAAAGGAGACTAGACATCTATCACACCACTACCACTATCAGATTAGAGCCATAAAGGAGAATAGACATCTATCAACCCACTGCCACTATCAGATTAGAGCCATAAAGGAGAATAGACATCTATCAACCCACTGCCACTATCAGATTAGAGCCATAAAGGAGACTAGACATCTACCACCCCACTACCACTATCAGATTAGAGCCATAAAGGAGACTAGATATCTATCAACCCACTGCCACTATCAGATTAGAGCCATAAAGGAGACTAGACATCTACCACTATCAGATTAGAGCCATAAAGGAGACTAGAAATCTACCACCCCACTACCACTATCAGATTAGAGCCATAAAGGAGACTAGATATCTATCAACCCACTGCCACTATCAGATTAGAGCCATAAAGGAGACTAGACATCTATCACCCCACTACCACTATCAGATTAGAGCCATAAAGGAGAATAGACATCTAAAACCCCACTACCACTATCAGATTAGAGCCATAAAGGAGACTAGACATCTATCACACCACTTCCACTATCAGATTAGAGCCATAAAGGAGACTAGACATCTATCACCCCACTACCACTATCAGATTAGAGCCATAAAGGAGAATAGACATCTACCACCCCACTACCACTATCAGATTAGAGCCATAAAGGAGACTAGACATCTATCACACCACTACCACTATCAGATTAGAGCCAATAAGGAGACTAGATATCTATCAACCCACTGCCACTATCAGATTAGAGCCATAAAGGAGACTAGACATCTATCACACCACTACCACTATCAGATTAGAGCCATAAAGGAGACTAGACATCTATCACACCACTACCACTATCAGATTAGAGCCATAAAGGAGAATAGACATCTATCAACCCACTGCCACTATCAGATTAGAGCCATAAAGGAGACTAGACATCTACCACCCCACTACCACTATCAGATTAGAGCCATAAAGGAGACTAGACATCTATCACACCACTACCACTATCAGATTAGAGCCATAAAGGAGAATAGACATCTATCAACCCACTGCCACTATCAGATTAGAGCCATAAAGGAGACTAGACATCTACCACCCCACTACCACTATCAGATTAGAGCCATAAAGGAGACTATATATCTATCAACCCACTGCCACTATCAGATTAGAGCCATAAAGGAGACTAGACATCTACCACCCCACTACCACTATCAGATTAGAGCCATAAAGGAGACTAGACATCTACCACCCCACTACCACTATCAGATTAGAGCCATAAAGGAGACTAGACATCTACCACTATCAGATTAGAGCCATAAAGGAGACTAGACATCTACCACCCCACTACCACTATCAGATTAGAGCCATAAAGGAGACTAGATATCTATCAACCCACTGCCACTATCAGATTAGAGCCATAAAGGAGACTAGACATCTATCACCCCACTACCACTATCAGATTAGAGCCATAAAGGAGAATAGACATCTAAAACCCCACTACCACTATCAGATTAGAGCCATAAAGGAGACTAGACATCTATCACACCACTTCCACTATCAGATTAGAGCCATAAAGGAGACTAGACATCTATCACCCCACTACCACTATCAGATTAGAGCCATAAAGGAGAATAGACATCTACCACCCCACTACCACTATCAGATTAGAGCCATAAAGGAGACTAGACATCTATCACACCACTGCCACTATCAGATTAGAGCCATAAGGGAGACTAGATATCTATCAACCCACTGCCACTATCAGATTAGAACCATAAAGGAGACTAGACATCTATCACACCACTACCACTATCAGATTAGAGCCATAAAGGAGACTAGACATCTATCACACCACTACCACTATCAGATTAGAGCCATAAAGGAGAATAGACATCTATCAACCCACTGCCACTATCAGATTAGAGCCATAAAGGAGACTAGACATCTACCACCCCACTACCACTATCAGATTAGAGCCATAAAGGAGACTAGACATCTATCACACCACTACCACTATCAGATTAGAGCCAAAAAGGAGAATAGACATCTATCAACCCACTGCCACTATCAGATTAGAGCCATAAAGGAGACTAGACATCTACCACCCCACTACCACTATCAGATTAGAGCCATAAAGGAGACTAGATATCTATCAACCCACTGCCACTATCAGATTAGAGCCATAAAGGAGACTAGACATCTACCACCCCACTACCACTATCAGATTAGAGCCATAAAGGAGACTAGACATCTACCACCCCACTACCACTATCAGATTAGAGCCATAAAGGAGACTAGACATCTACCACTATCAGATTAGAGCCATAAAGGAGACTAGACATCTACCACTATCAGATTAGAGCCATAAAGGAGACTAGACATCTATCACACCACTACCACTATCAGATTAGAGCCATAAAGGAGAATAGACATCTATCAACCCACTGCCACTATCAGATTAGAGCCATAAAGGAGACTAGACATCTACCACCCCACTACCACTATCAGATTAGAGCCAAAAAGGAGACTAGATATCTATCAACCCACTTCCACTATCAGATTAGAGCCATAAAGGAGACTAAACATCTACCACCCCACTTCCACTATCAGATTAGAGCCATAAAGGAGACTAGACATCTACCACCCCACTACCACTATCAGATTAGAGCCATAAAGGAGACTAGACTTCTACCACTATCAGATTAGAGCCATAAAGGAGACTAGACATCTACCACTATCAGATTAGAGCCATAAAGGAGACTAGACATCTACCACCCCAATACCACTATCAGATTAGAGCCATAAAGGAGACTAGATATCTATCAACCCACTGCCACTATCAGATTAGAGCCATAAAGGAGACTAGACATCTATCACCCCACTACCACTATCAGATTAGAGCCATAAAGGAGAATAGACATCTAAAACCCCACTACCACTATCAGATTAGAGCCATAAAGGAGACTAGACATCTATCACACCACTTCCACTATCAGATTAGAGCCATAAAGGAGACTAGACATCTATCACCCCACTACCACTATCAGATTAGAGCCATAAAGGAGAATAGACATCTACCACCCCACTACCACTATCAGATTAGAGCCATAAAGGAGACTAGACATCTATCACACCACTACCACTATCAGATTAGAGCCATAAAGGAGACTAGATATCTATCAACCCACTGCCACTATCAGATTAGAACCATAAAGGAGACTAGACATCTACCACCCCACTACCACTATCAGATTAGAGCCATAAAGGAGACTAGACATCTATCACACCACTACCACTATCAGATTAGAGCCATAAAGGAGAATAGACATCTATCAACCCACTGCCACTATCAGATTAGAGCCATAAAGGAGACTAGACATCTACCACCCCACTACCACTATCAGATTAGAGCCATAAAGGAGACTAGACATCTACCACCCCACTACCACTATCAGATTAGAGCCATAAAGGAGACTAGACATCTACCACTATCAGATTAGAGCCATAAAGGAGACTAGACATCTACCACTATCAGATTAGAGCCATAAAGGAGACTAGACATCTATCACACCACTACCACTATCAGATTAGAGCCATAAAGGAGAATAGACATCTATCAACCCACTGCCACTATCAGATTAGAGCCATAAAGGAGACTAGACATCTACCACCCCACTACCACTATCAGATTAGAGCCATAAAGGAGACTAGATATCTATCAACCCACTTCCACTATCAGATTAGAGCCATAAAGGAGACTAGACATCTACCACCCCACTACCACTATCAGATTAGAGCCATAAAGGAGACTAGACATCTACCACCCCACTACCACTATCAGATTAGAGCCATAAAGGAGACTAGACATCTATCACACCACTACCACTATCAGATTAGAGCCATAAAGGAGAATAGACATCTACCACCCCACTACCACTATCAGATTAGAGCCATAAAGGAGACTAGACATCTACCACTATCAGATTAGAGCCATAAAGGAGACTAGACATCTACCACCCCACTACCACTATCAGATTAGAGCCATAAAGGAGACTAGACATCTATCACACCACTACCACTATCAGATTAGAGCCATAAAGGAGACTAGACATCTATCACACCACTACCACTATCAGATTAGAGCCATAAAGGAGACTAGACATCTATCACACCACTACCACTATCAGATTAGAGCCATAAAGGAGAATAGACATCTATCAACCCACTGCCACTATCAGATTAGAGCCATAAAGGAGACTAGACATCTATCACACCACTACCACTATCAGATTAGAGCCATAAAGGAGACTAGACATCTATCACACCACTACCACTATCAGATTAGAGCCATAAAGGAGAATAGACATCTATCAACCCACTGCCACTATCAGATTAGAGCCATAAAGGAGACTAGACATCTACCACCCCACTACCACTATCAGATTAGAGCCATAAAGGAGACTAGACATCTATCACACCACTACCACTATCAGATTAGAGCCATAAAGGAGAATAGACATCTATCAACCCACTGCCACTATCAGATTAGAGCCATAAAGGAGACTAGACATCTACCACCCCACTACCACTATCAGATTAGAGCCATAAAGGAGAATAGACATCTATCAACCCACTGCCACTATCAGATTAGAGCCATAAAGGAGACTAGACATCTACCACCCCACTACCACTATCAGATTAGAGCCATAAAGGAGACTAGATATCTATCAACCCACTGCCACTATCAGATTAGAGCCATAAAGGAGACTAGACATCTACCACCCCACTACCACTATCAGATTAGAGCCATAAACGAGACTAGATATCTATCAACCCACTGCCACTATCAGATTAGAGCCATAAAGGAGACTAGACATCTATCACCCCACTACCACTATCAGATTAGAGCCATAAAGGAGAATAGACATCTAAAACCCCACTACCACTATCAGATTAGAGCCATAAAGGAGACTAGACATCTACCACCCCACTACCACTATCAGATTAGAGCCATAAAGGAGACTAGACATCTACCACTATCAGATTAGAGCCATAAAGGAGACTAGACAACTACCACCCCACTACCACTATCAGATTAGAGCCATAAAGGAGACTAGACATCTATCACACCACTACCACTATCAGATTAGAGCCATAAAGGAGACTAGACATCTATCACACCACTACCACTATCAGATTAGAGCCATAAAGGAGAATAGAACATCTATCAACCCACTGCCACTATCGGATTAGAGCCATAAAGGAGACTAGACATCTACCACCCCACTACCACTATCAGATTAGAGCCATAAAGGAGACTAGATATCTATCAACCCACTGCCACTATCAGATTAGAGCCATAAAGGAGACTAGACATCTACCACCCCACTACCACTATGAGATTAGAGCCATAAAGGAGACTAGACATCTACCACCCCACTACCACTATCAGATTAGAGCCATAAACGAGACTAGACATCTACCACTATCAGATTAGAGCCATAAAGGAGACTAGACATCTACCACCCCACTACCACTATCAGATTAGAGCCATAAAGGAGACTAGATATCTATCAACCCACTGCCACTATCAGATTAGAGCCATAAAGGAGACTAGACATCTATCACCCCACTACCACCATCAGATTAGAGCCATAAAGGAGAATAGACATCTAAAACCCCACTACCACTATCAGATTAGAGCCATAAAGGAGACTAGACATCTATCACACCACTACCAATATCAGATTAGAGCCATAAAGGAGACTAGATATCTATCAACCCACTGCCACTATCAGATTAGAGCCATAAAGGAGACTAGACATCTATCACACCACTACCACTATCAGATTAGAGCCATAAAGGAGACTAGACATCTATCACACCACTACCACTATCAGATTAGAGCCATAAAGGAGAATAGACATCTATCAACCCACTGCCACTATCAAATTAGAGCCATAAAGGAGACTAGACATCTACCACCCCACTACCACTATCAGATTAGAGCCATAAAGGAGACTAGACATCTATCACACCACTACCACTATCAGATTAGAGTCATAAAGGAGAATAGACATCTATCAACCCACTGCACCAATCAGATTAGAGCCATAAAGGAGACTAGACATCTACCACCCCACTACCACTATCAGAATAGAGCCATAAAGGAGACTAGATATCTATCAACCCACTGCCACTATCAGATTAGAGTCATAAAGGAGAATAGACATCTATCAACCCACTGCACCAATCAGATTAGAGCCATAAAGGAGACTAGACATCTACCACCCCACTACCACTATCAGATTAGAGCCATAAAGGAGACTAGACATCTACCACTATCAGATTAGAGCCATAAAGGAGACTAGACATCTACCACCCCACTACCACTATCAGATTAGAGCCATAAAGGAGACTAGACATCTATCACACCACTACCACTATCAGATTAGAGCCATAAAGGAGACTAGACATCTATCACACCACTACCACTATCAGATTAGAGCCATAAAGGAGACTAGACATCTATCACACCACTACCACTATCAGATTAGAGCCATAAAGGAGAATAGACATCTATCAACCCACTGCCACTATCAGATTAGAGCCATAAAGGAGACTAGACATCTATCACACCACTACCACTATCAGATTAGAGCCATAAAGGAGACTAGACATCTATCACACCACTACCACTATCAGATTAGAGCCATAAAGGAGAATAGACATCTATCAACCCACTGCCACTATCAGATTAGAGCCATAAAGGAGACTAGACATCTACCACCCCACTACCACTATCAGATTAGAGCCATAAAGGAGACTAGACATCTATCACACCACTACCACTATCAGATTAGAGCCATAAAGGAGAATAGACATCTATCAACCCACTGCCACTATCAGATTAGAGCCATAAAGGAGACTAGACATCTACCACCCCACTACCACTATCAGATTAGAGCCATAAAGGAGAATAGACATCTACCACCCCACTACCACTATCAGATTAGAGCCATAAAGGAGACTAGATATCTATCAACCCACTTCCACTATCAGATTAGAGCCATAAAGGAGACTAAACATCTACCACCCCACTTCCACTATCAGATTAGAGCCATAAAGGAGACTAGACATCTACCACCCCACTACCACTATCAGATTAGAGCCATAAAGGAGACTAGACTTCTACCACTATCAGATTAGAGCCATAAAGGAGACTAGACATCTACCACTATCAGATTAGAGCCATAAAGGAGACTAGACATCTACCACCCCAATACCACTATCAGATTAGAGCCATAAAGGAGACTAGATATCTATCAACCCACTGCCACTATCAGATTAGAGCCATAAAGGAGACTAGACATCTATCACCCCACTACCACTATCAGATTAGAGCCATAAAGGAGAATAGACATCTAAAACCCCACTACCACTATCAGATTAGAGCCATAAAGGAGAATAGACATCTACCACCCCACTACCACTATCAGATTAGAGCCATAAAGGAGACTAGACATCTATCACACCACTACCACTATCAGATTAGAGCCATAAAGGAGAATAGACATCTATCAACCCACTGCCACTATCAGATTAGAGCCATAAAGGAGACTAGACATCTACCACCCCACTACCACTATCAGATTAGAGCCATAAAGGAGACTAGATATCTATCAACCCACTGCCACTATCAGATTAGAGCCATAAAGGAGACTAGACATCTACCACCCCACTACCACTATCAGATTAGAGCCATAAAGGAGACTAGACATCTACCACCCCACTACCACTATCAGATTAGAGCCATAAAGGAGACTAGACATCTACCACTATCAGATTAGAGCCATAAAGGAGACTAGACATCTACCACTATCAGATTAGAGCCATAAAGGAGACTAGACATCTATCACACCACTACCACTATCAGATTAGAGCCATAAAGGAGAATAGACATCTATCAACCCACTGCCACTATCAGATTAGAGCCATAAAGGAGACTAGACATCTACCACCCCACTACCACTATCAGATTAGAGCCATAAAGGAGACTAGATATCTATCAACCCACTTCCACTATCAGATTAGAGCCATAAAGGAGACTAGACATCTACCACCCCACTACCACTATCAGATTAGAGCCATAAAGGAGACTAGACATCTACCACCCCACTACCACTATCAGATTAGAGCCATAAAGGAGACTAGACATCTACCACCCCACTACCACTATCAGATTAGAGCCATAAAGGAGACTAGACATCTATCACACCACTACCACTATCAGATTAGAGCCATAAAGGAGAATAGACATCTACCACCCCACTACCACTATCAGATTAGAGCCATAAAGGAGACTAGATATCTATCAACCCACTTCCACTATCAGATTAGAGCCATAAAGGAGACTAAACATCTACCACCCCACTTCCACTATCAGATTAGAGCCATAAAGGAGACTAGACATCTACCACCCCACTACCACTATCAGATTAGAGCCATAAAGGAGACTAGACTTCTACCACTATCAGATTAGAGCCATAAAGGAGACTAGACATCTACCACTATCAGATTAGAGCCATAAAGGAGACTAGACATCTACCACCCCAATACCACTATCAGATTAGAGCCATAAAGGAGACTAGATATCTATCAACCCACTGCCACTATCAGATTAGAGCCATAAAGGAGACTAGACATCTATCACCCCACTACCACTATCAGATTAGAGCCATAAAGGAGAATAGACATCTAAAACCCCACTACCACTATCAGATTAGAGCCATAAAGGAGACTAGACATCTATCACACCACTTCCACTATCAGATTAGAGCCATAAAGGAGACTAGACATCTATCACCCCACTACCACTATCAGATTAGAGCCATAAAGGAGAATAGACATCTACCACCCCACTACCACTATCAGATTAGAGCCATAAAGGAGACTAGACATCTATCACACCACTACCACTATCAGATTAGAGCCATAAAGGAGAATAGACATCTATCAACCCACTGCCACTATCAGATTAGAGCCATAAAGGAGACTAGACATCTACCACCCCACTACCACTATCAGATTAGAGCCATAAAGGAGACTAGATATCTATCAACCCACTGCCACTATCAGATTAGAGCCATAAAGGAGACTAGACATCTACCACCCCACTACCACTATCAGATTAGAGCCATAAAGGAGACTAGACATCTACCACCCCACTACCACTATCAGATTAGAGCCATAAAGGAGACTAGACATCTACCACTATCAGATTAGAGCCATAAAGGAGACTAGACATCTACCACTATCAGATTAGAGCCATAAAGGAGACTAGACATCTATCACACCACTACCACTATCAGATTAGAGCCATAAAGGAGAATAGACATCTATCAACCCACTGCCACTATCAGATTAGAGCCATAAAGGAGACTAGACATCTACCACCCCACTACCACTATCAGATTAGAGCCATAAAGGAGACTAGATATCTATCAACCCACTTCCACTATCAGATTAGAGCCATAAAGGAGACTAGACATCTACCACCCCACTACCACTATCAGATTAGAGCCATAAAGGAGACTAGACATCTACCACCCCACTACCACTATCAGATTAGAGCCATAAAGGAGACTAGACATCTACCACCCCACTACCACTATCAGATTAGAGCCATAAAGGAGACTAGACATCTATCACACCACTACCACTATCAGATTAGAGCCATAAAGGAGAATAGACATCTACCACCCCACTACCACTATCAGATTAGAGCCATAAAGGAGACTAGACATCTACCACTATCAGATTAGAGCCATAAAGGAGACTAGACATCTACCACCCCACTACCACTATCAGATTAGAGCCATAAAGGAGACTAGACATCTATCACACCACTACCACTATCAGATTAGAGCCATAAAGGAGAATAGACATCTACCACCCCACTACCACTATCAGATTAGAGCCATAAAGGAGACTAGACATCTATCACACCACTACCACTATCAGATTAGAGCCATAAAGGAGAATAGACATCTATCAACCCACTGCCACTATCAGATTAGAGCCATAAAGGAGACTAGACATCTACCACCCCACTACCACTATCAGATTAGAGCCATAAAGGAGACTAGATATCTATCAACCCACTGCCACTATCAGATTAGAGCCATAAAGGAGACTAGACATCTACCACCCCACTACCACTATCAGATTAGAGCCATAAAGGAGACTAGACATCTACCACCCCACTACCACTATCAGATTAGAGCCATAAAGGAGACTAGACATCTACCACTATCAGATTAGAGCCATAAAGGAGACTAGACATCTACCACTATCAGATTAGAGCCATAAAGGAGACTAGACATCTATCACACCACTACCACTATCAGATTAGAGCCATAAAGGAGAATAGACATCTATCAACCCACTGCCACTATCAGATTAGAGCCATAAAGGAGACTAGACATCTACCACCCCACTACCACTATCAGATTAGAGCCATAAAGGAGACTAGATATCTATCAACCCACTTCCACTATCAGATTAGAGCCATAAAGGAGACTAGACATCTACCACCCCACTACCACTATCAGATTAGAGCCATAAAGGAGACTAGACATCTACCACCCCACTACCACTATCAGATTAGAGCCATAAAGGAGACTAGACATCTACCACCCCACTACCACTATCAGATTAGAGCCATAAAGGAGACTAGACATCTATCACACCACTACCACTATCAGATTAGAGCCATAAAGGAGAATAGACATCTACCACCCCACTACCACTATCAGATTAGAGCCATAAAGGAGACTAGATATCTATCAACCCACTTCCACTATCAGATTAGAGCCATAAAGGAGACTAAACATCTACCACCCCACTTCCACTATCAGATTAGAGCCATAAAGGAGACTAGACATCTACCACCCCACTACCACTATCAGATTAGAGCCATAAAGGAGACTAGACTTCTACCACTATCAGATTAGAGCCATAAAGGAGACTAGACATCTACCACTATCAGATTAGAGCCATAAAGGAGACTAGACATCTACCACCCCAATACCACTATCAGATTAGAGCCATAAAGGAGACTAGATATCTATCAACCCACTGCCACTATCAGATTAGAGCCATAAAGGAGACTAGACATCTACCACCCCACTACCACTATCAGATTAGAGCCATAAAGGAGACTAGACATCTACCACCCCACTACCACTATCAGATTAGAGCCATAAAGGAGACTAGACATCTACCACTATCAGATTAGAGCCATAAAGGAGACTAGACATCTACCACTATCAGATTAGAGCCATAAAGGAGACTAGACATCTATCACACCACTACCACTATCAGATTAGAGCCATAAAGGAGAATAGACATCTATCAACCCACTGCCACTATCAGATTAGAGCCATAAAGGAGACTAGACATCTACCACCCCACTACCACTATCAGATTAGAGCCATAAAGGAGACTAGATATCTATCAACCCACTTCCACTATCAGATTAGAGCCATAAAGGAGACTAGACATCTACCACCCCACTACCACTATCAGATTAGAGCCATAAAGGAGACTAGACATCTACCACCCCACTACCACTATCAGATTAGAGCCATAAAGGAGACTAGACATCTACCACCCCACTACCACTATCAGATTAGAGCCATAAAGGAGACTAGACATCTATCACACCACTACCACTATCAGATTAGAGCCATAAAGGAGAATAGACATCTACCACCCCACTACCACTATCAGATTAGAGCCATAAAGGAGACTAGACATCTACCACTATCAGATTAGAGCCATAAAGGAGACTAGACATCTACCACCCCACTACCACTATCAGATTAGAGCCATAAAGGAGACTAGACATCTATCACACCACTACCACTATCAGATTAGAGCCATAAAGGAGAATAGACATCTACCACCCCACTACCACTATCAGATTAGAGCCATAAAGGAGACTAGACATCTATCACACCACTACCACTATCAGATTAGAGCCATAAAGGAGAATAGACATCTATCAACCCACTGCCACTATCAGATTAGAGCCATAAAGGAGACTAGACATCTACCACCCCACTACCACTATCAGATTAGAGCCATAAAGGAGACTAGATATCTATCAACCCACTGCCACTATCAGATTAGAGCCATAAAGGAGACTAGACATCTACCACCCCACTACCACTATCAGATTAGAGCCATAAAGGAGACTAGACATCTACCACCCCACTACCACTATCAGATTAGAGCCATAAAGGAGACTAGACATCTACCACTATCAGATTAGAGCCATAAAGGAGACTAGACATCTACCACTATCAGATTAGAGCCATAAAGGAGACTAGACATCTATCACACCACTACCACTATCAGATTAGAGCCATAAAGGAGAATAGACATCTATCAACCCACTGCCACTATCAGATTAGAGCCATAAAGGAGACTAGACATCTACCACCCCACTACCACTATCAGATTAGAGCCATAAAGGAGACTAGATATCTATCAACCCACTTCCACTATCAGATTAGAGCCATAAAGGAGACTAGACATCTACCACCCCACTACCACTATCAGATTAGAGCCATAAAGGAGACTAGACATCTACCACCCCACTACCACTATCAGATTAGAGCCATAAAGGAGACTAGACATCTACCACCCCACTACCACTATCAGATTAGAGCCATAAAGGAGACTAGACATCTATCACACCACTACCACTATCAGATTAGAGCCATAAAGGAGAATAGACATCTACCACCCCACTACCACTATCAGATTAGAGCCATAAAGGAGACTAGATATCTATCAACCCACTTCCACTATCAGATTAGAGCCATAAAGGAGACTAAACATCTACCACCCCACTTCCACTATCAGATTAGAGCCATAAAGGAGACTAGACATCTACCACCCCACTACCACTATCAGATTAGAGCCATAAAGGAGACTAGACTTCTACCACTATCAGATTAGAGCCATAAAGGAGACTAGACATCTACCACTATCAGATTAGAGCCATAAAGGAGACTAGACATCTACCACCCCAATACCACTATCAGATTAGAGCCATAAAGGAGACTAGATATCTATCAACCCACTGCCACTATCAGATTAGAGCCATAAAGGAGACTAGACATCTATCACCCCACTACCACTATCAGATTAGAGCCATAAAGGAGAATAGACATCTAAAACCCCACTACCACTATCAGATTAGAGCCATAAAGGAGACTAGACATCTATCACACCACTTCCACTATCAGATTAGAGCCATAAAGGAGACTAGACATCTATCACCCCACTACCACTATCAGATTAGAGCCATAAAGGAGAATAGACATCTACCACCCCACTACCACTATCAGATTAGAGCCATAAAGGAGACTAGACATCTATCACACCACTACCACTATCAGATTAGAGCCATAAAGGAGAATAGACATCTATCAACCCACTGCCACTATCAGATTAGAGCCATAAAGGAGACTAGACATCTACCACCCCACTACCACTATCAGATTAGAGCCATAAAGGAGACTAGATATCTATCAACCCACTGCCACTATCAGATTAGAGCCATAAAGGAGACTAGACATCTACCACCCCACTACCACTATCAGATTAGAGCCATAAAGGAGACTAGACATCTACCACCCCACTACCACTATCAGATTAGAGCCATAAAGGAGACTAGACATCTACCACTATCAGATTAGAGCCATAAAGGAGACTAGACATCTACCACTATCAGATTAGAGCCATAAAGGAGACTAGACATCTATCACACCACTACCACTATCAGATTAGAGCCATAAAGGAGAATAGACATCTATCAACCCACTGCCACTATCAGATTAGAGCCATAAAGGAGACTAGACATCTACCACCCCACTACCACTATCAGATTAGAGCCATAAAGGAGACTAGATATCTATCAACCCACTTCCACTATCAGATTAGAGCCATAAAGGAGACTAGACATCTACCACCCCACTACCACTATCAGATTAGAGCCATAAAGGAGACTAGACATCTACCACCCCACTACCACTATCAGATTAGAGCCATAAAGGAGACTAGACATCTACCACCCCACTACCACTATCAGATTAGAGCCATAAAGGAGACTAGACATCTATCACACCACTACCACTATCAGATTAGAGCCATAAAGGAGAATAGACATCTACCACCCCACTACCACTATCAGATTAGAGCCATAAAGGAGACTAGACATCTACCACTATCAGATTAGAGCCATAAAGGAGACTAGACATCTACCACCCCACTACCACTATCAGATTAGAGCCATAAAGGAGACTAGACATCTATCACACCACTACCACTATCAGATTAGAGCCATAAAGGAGACTAGACATCTATCACACCACTACCACTATCAGATTAGAGCCATAAAGGAGACTAGACATCTATCACACCACTACCACTATCAGATTAGAGCCATAAAGGAGAATAGACATCTATCAACCCACTGCCACTATCAGATTAGAGCCATAAAGGAGACTAGACATCTATCACACCACTACCACTATCAGATTAGAGCCATAAAGGAGACTAGACATCTATCACACCACTACCACTATCAGATTAGAGCCATAAAGGAGAATAGACATCTATCAACCCACTGCCACTATCAGATTAGAGCCATAAAGGAGACTAGACATCTACCACCCCACTACCACTATCAGATTAGAGCCATAA
This sequence comes from Salvelinus fontinalis, assembly GCF_029448725.1. Lineage (NCBI taxonomy): Eukaryota > Metazoa > Chordata > Actinopteri > Salmoniformes > Salmonidae > Salvelinus > Salvelinus fontinalis. The sequence continues at coordinate 111,280 of NW_026600732.1, read as the reverse complement.
AGGAGACTAGACATCTATCACACCACTACCACTATCAGATTAGAGCCATAAAGGAGAATAGACATCTATCAACCCACTGCCACTATCAGATTAGAGCCATAAAGGAGACTAGACATCTACCACCCCACTACCACTATCAGATTAGAGCCATAAAGGAGAATAGACATCTATCAACCCACTGCCACTATCAGATTAGAGCCATAAAGGAGACTAGACATCTACCACCCCACTACCACTATCAGATTAGAGCCATAAAGGAGACTAGATATCTATCAACCCACTGCCACTATCAGATTAGAGCCATAAAGGAGACTAGACATCTACCACCCCACTACCACTATCAGATTAGAGCCATAAACGAGACTAGATATCTATCAACCCACTGCCACTATCAGATTAGAGCCATAAAGGAGACTAGACATCTATCACCCCACTACCACTATCAGATTAGAGCCATAAAGGAGAATAGACATCTAAAACCCCACTACCACTATCAGATTAGAGCCATAAAGGAGACTAGACATCTACCACCCCACTACCACTATCAGATTAGAGCCATAAAGGAGACTAGACATCTACCACTATCAGATTAGAGCCATAAAGGAGACTAGACAACTACCACCCCACTACCACTATCAGATTAGAGCCATAAAGGAGACTAGACATCTATCACACCACTACCACTATCAGATTAGAGCCATAAAGGAGACTAGACATCTATCACACCACTACCACTATCAGATTAGAGCCATAAAGGAGAATAGAACATCTATCAACCCACTGCCACTATCGGATTAGAGCCATAAAGGAGACTAGACATCTACCACCCCACTACCACTATCAGATTAGAGCCATAAAGGAGACTAGATATCTATCAACCCACTGCCACTATCAGATTAGAGCCATAAAGGAGACTAGACATCTACCACCCCACTACCACTATGAGATTAGAGCCATAAAGGAGACTAGACATCTACCACCCCACTACCACTATCAGATTAGAGCCATAAACGAGACTAGACATCTACCACTATCAGATTAGAGCCATAAAGGAGACTAGACATCTACCACCCCACTACCACTATCAGATTAGAGCCATAAAGGAGACTAGATATCTATCAACCCACTGCCACTATCAGATTAGAGCCATAAAGGAGACTAGACATCTATCACCCTACTACCACCATCAGATTAGAGCCATAAAGGAGAATAGACATCTAAAACCCCACTACCACTATCAGATTAGAGCCATAAAGGAGACTAGACATCTATCACACCACTACCAATATCAGATTAGAGCCATAAAGGAGACTAGATATCTATCAACCCACTGCCACTATCAGATTAGAGCCATAAAGGAGACTAGACATCTATCACACCACTACCACTATCAGATTAGAGCCATAAAGGAGACTAGACATCTATCACACCACTACCACTATCAGATTAGAGCCATAAAGGAGAATAGACATCTATCAACCCACTGCCACTATCAAATTAGAGCCATAAAGGAGACTAGACATCTACCACCCCACTACCACTATCAGATTAGAGCCATAAAGGAGACTAGACATCTATCACACCACTACCACTATCAGATTAGAGTCATAAAGGAGAATAGACATCTATCAACCCACTGCACCAATCAGATTAGAGCCATAAAGGAGACTAGACATCTACCACCCCACTACCACAATCAGAATAGAGCCATAAAGGAGACTAGATATCTATCAACCCACTGCCACTATCAGATTAGAGTCATAAAGGAGAATAGACATCTATCAACCCACTGCACCAATCAGATTAGAGCCATAAAGGAGACTAGACATCTACCACCCCACTACCACTATCAGATTAGAGCCATAAAGGAGACTAGACATCTACCACTATCAGATTAGAGCCATAAAGGAGACTAGACATCTACCACCCCACTACCACTATCAGATTAGAGCCATAAAGGAGACTAGACATCTATCACACCACTACCACTATCAGATTAGAGCCATAAAGGAGACTAGACATCTATCACACCACTACCACTATCAGATTAGAGCCATAAAGGAGACTAGACATCTATCACACCACTACCACTATCAGATTAGAGCCATAAAGGAGAATAGACATCTATCAACCCACTGCCACTATCAGATTAGAGCCATAAAGGAGACTAGACATCTATCACACCACTACCACTATCAGATTAGAGCCATAAAGGAGACTAGACATCTATCACACCACTACCACTATCAGATTAGAGCCATAAAGGAGAATAGACATCTATCAACCCACTGCCACTATCAGATTAGAGCCATAAAGGAGACTAGACATCTACCACCCCACTACCACTATCAGATTAGAGCCATAAAGGAGACTAGACATCTATCACACCACTACCACTATCAGATTAGAGCCATAAAGGAGAATAGACATCTATCAACCCACTGCCACTATCAGATTAGAGCCATAAAGGAGACTAGACATCTACCACCCCACTACCACTATCAGATTAGAGCCATAAAGGAGAATAGACATCTATCAACCCACTGCCACTATCAGATTAGAGCCATAAAGGAGACTAGACATCTACCACCCCACTACCACTATCAGATTAGAGCCATAAAGGAGACTAGATATCTATCAACCCACTGCCACTATCAGATTAGAGCCATAAAGGAGACTAGACATCTACCACCCCACTACCACTATCAGATTAGAGCCATAAACGAGACTAGATATCTATCAACCCACTGCCACTATCAGATTAGAGCCATAAAGGAGACTAGACATCTATCACCCCACTACCACTATCAGATTAGAGCCATAAAGGAGAATAGACATCTAAAACCCCACTACCACTATCAGATTAGAGCCATAAAGGAGACTAGACATCTACCACCCCACTACCACTATCAGATTAGAGCCATAAAGGAGACTAGACATCTACCACTATCAGATTAGAGCCATAAAGGAGACTAGACAACTACCACCCCACTACCACTATCAGATTAGAGCCATAAAGGAGACTAGACATCTATCACACCACTACCACTATCAGATTAGAGCCATAAAGGAGACTAGACATCTATCACACCACTACCACTATCAGATTAGAGCCATAAAGGAGAATAGAACATCTATCAACCCACTGCCACTATCGGATTAGAGCCATAAAGGAGACTAGACATCTACCACCCCACTACCACTATCAGATTAGAGCCATAAAGGAGACTAGACATCTATCACACCACTACCACTATCAGATTAGAGCCATAAAGGAGAATAGACATCTATCAACCCACTGCCACTATCAGATTAGAGCCATAAAGGAGACTAGACATCTACCACCCCACTACCACTATCAGATTAGAGCCATAAAGGAGACTAGATATCTATCAACCAACTGCCACTATCAGATTAGAGCCATAAAGGAGACTAGACATCTACCACCCCACTACCACTATCAGATTAGAGCCATAAAGGAGACTAGACATCTACCACCCCACTACCACTATCAGATTAGAGCCATAAAGGAGACTAGACATCTATCACACCACTACCAATATCAGATTAGAGCCATAAAGGAGACTAGATATCTATCAACCCACTGCCACTATCAGATTAGAGCCATAAAGGAGACTAGACATCTATCACACCACTACCACTATCAGATTAGAGCCATAAAGGAGACTAGACATCTATCACACCACTACCACTATCAGATTAGAGCCATAAAGGAGAATAGACATCTATCAACCCACTGCCACTATCAAATTAGAGCCATAAAGGAGACTAGACATCTACCACCCCACTACCACTATCAGATTAGAGCCATAAAGGAGACTAGACATCTATCACACCACTACCACTATCAGATTAGAGCCATAAAGGAGACTAGACATCTACCACCCCACTACCACTATCAGATTAGAGCCATAAAGGAGACTAGATATCTATCAACCCACTGCCACTATCAGATTAGAGCCATAAAGGAGACTAGACATCTACCACCCCACTACCACTATCAGGTTAGAGCCATAAAGGAGACTAGACATCTACCACCCCACTACCACTATCAGATTAGAGCCATAAAGGAGACTAGACATCTACCACTATCAGATTAGAGCCGTAAAGGAGACTAGACATCTACCACCCCACTACCACTATCAGATTAGAGCCATAAAGGAGACTAGATATCTATCAACCCACAGCCACTATCAGATTAGAGCCATAAAGGAGACTAGACATCTATCACCCCACTACCACTATCAGATTAGAGCCATAAAGGAGAATAGACATCTAAAATCCCACTACCACTATCAGATTAGAGCCATAAAGGAGACTAGACATCTACCACCCCACTACCACTATCAGATTAGAGCCATAAAGGAGACTAGACATCTACCACCCCACTACCACTATCAGATTAGAGCCATAAAGTAGACTAGACATCTATCACCCTACTACCACTATCAGATTAGAGCCATAAGGGAGACTAGACATCTACCACCCCACTACCACTATCAGATTAGAGCCATAAAGGAGAATAGACATCTACCACTATCAGATTAGAGCCATAAGGGAGACTAGACATCTACCACCCCACTACCACTATCAGATTAGAGCCATAAAGGAGAATAGACATCTACCACTATCAGATTAGAGCCATAAAGGAGACTAGACATCTACCACTATCAGATTAGAGCCATAAAGGAGACTAGACATCTACCACCCCACTACCACTATCAGATTAGAGCCATAAAGGAGACTAGACATCTATCACCCCACTAACACTATCAGATTAGAGCCATAAAGGAGAATAGACATCTAAAACCCCACTACCACTATCAGATTAGAGCCATAAAGGAGACTAGACATCTATCACACCACTACCACTATCAGATTAGAGCCATAAAGGAGACTAGACATCTATCACCCCACTACCACTATCAGATTAGAGCCATAAAGGAGAATAGACATCTACCACCCCACTACCACTATCAGATTAGAGCCATAAAGGAGACTAGACATCTATCACACCACTACCACTATCAGATTAGAGCCATAAAGGAGACTAGATATCTATCAACCCACTGCCACTATCAGATTAGAGCCATAAAGGAGACTAGACATCTATCACACCTCTACCACTATCAGATTAGAGCCATAAAGGAGACTAGACATCTACCACTATCAGATTAGAGCCATAAAGGAGACTAGACATCTACCACCCCACTACCACTATCAGATTAGAGCCATAAAGGAGACTAGATATCTATCAACCCACTGCCACTATCAGATTAGAGCCATAAAGGAGACTAGACATCTATCACCCCACTACCACCATCAGATTAGAGCCATAAAGGAGAATAGACATCTAAAACCCCACTACCACTATCAGATTAGAGCCATAAAGGAGACTAGACATCTATCACACCACTACCAATATCAGATTAGAGCCATAAAGGAGACTAGATATCTATCAACCCACTGCCACTATCAGATTAGAGCCATAAAGGAGACTAGACATCTATCACACCACTACCACTATCAGATTAGAGCCATAAAGGAGACTAGACATCTATCACACCACTACCACTATCAGATTAGAGCCATAAAGGAGAATAGACATCTATCAACCCACTGCCACTATCAAATTAGAGCCATAAAGGAGACTAGACATCTACCACCCCACTACCACTATCAGATTAGAGCCATAAAGGAGACTAGACATCTATCACACCACTACCACTATCAGATTAGAGTCATAAAGGAGAATAGACATCTATCAACCCACTGCACCAATCAGATTAGAGCCATAAAGGAGACTAGACATCTACCACCCCAATACCACTATCAGAATAGAGCCATAAAGGAGACTAGATATCTATCAACCCACTGCCACTATCAGATTAGAGCCATAAAGGAGACTAGACATCTACCACCCCACTACCACTATCAGGTTAGAGCCATAAAGGAGACTAGACATCTACCACCCCACTACCACTATCAGATTAGAGCCATAAAGGAGACTAGACATCTACCACTATCAGATTAGAGCCGTAAAGGAGACTAGACATCTACCACCCCACTACCACTATCAGATTAGAGCCATAAAGGAGACTAGATATCTATCAACCCACAGCCACTATCAGATTAGAGCCATAAAGGAGACTAGACATCTATCACACCACTACCACTATCAGATTAGAGTCATAAAGGAGAATAGACATCTATCAACCCACTGCACCAATCAGATTAGAGCCATAAAGGAGACTAGACATCTACCACCCCACTACCACTATCAGATTAGAGCCATAAAGGAGACTAGACATCTACCACCCCACTACCACTATCAGATTAGAGCCATAAAGTAGACTAGACATCTATCACCCTACTACCACTATCAGATTAGAGCCATAAGGGAGACTAGACATCTACCACCCCACTACCACTATCAGATTAGAGCCATAAAGGAGAATAGACATCTACCACTATCAGATTAGAGCCATAAGGGAGACTAGACATCTACCACCCCACTACCACTATCAGATTAGAGCCATAAAGGAGAATAGACATCTACCACTATCAGATTAGAGCCATAAAGGAGACTAGACATCTACCACTATCAGATTAGAGCCATAAAGGAGACTAGACATCTACCACCCCACTACCACTATCAGATTAGAGCCATAAAGGAGACTAGACATCTATCACCCCACTAACACTATCAGATTAGAGCCATAAAGGAGAATAGACATCTAAAACCCCACTACCACTATCAGATTAGAGCCATAAAGGAGACTAGACATCTATCACACCACTACCACTATCAGATTAGAGCCATAAAGGAGACTAGACATCTATCACCCCACTACCACTATCAGATTAGAGCCATAAAGGAGAATAGACATCTACCACCCCACTACCACTATCAGATTAGAGCCATAAAGGAGACTAGACATCTATCACACCACTACCACTATCAGATTAGAGCCATAAAGGAGACTAGATATCTATCAACCCACTGCCACTATCAGATTAGAGCCATAAAGGAGACTAGACATCTATCACACCTCTACCACTATCAGATTAGAGCCATAAAGGAGACTAGACATCTACCACTATCAGATTAGAGCCATAAAGGAGACTAGACATCTACCACCCCACTACCACTATCAGATTAGAGCCATAAAGGAGACTAGATATCTATCAACCCACTGCCACTATCAGATTAGAGCCATAAAGGAGACTAGACATCTATCACCCCACTACCACCATCAGATTAGAGCCATAAAGGAGAATAGACATCTAAAACCCCACTACCACTATCAGATTAGAGCCATAAAGGAGACTAGACATCTATCACACCACTACCAATATCAGATTAGAGCCATAAAGGAGACTAGATATCTATCAACCCACTGCCACTATCAGATTAGAGCCATAAAGGAGACTAGACATCTATCACACCACTACCACTATCAGATTAGAGCCATAAAGGAGACTAGACATCTATCACACCACTACCACTATCAGATTAGAGCCATAAAGGAGAATAGACATCTATCAACCCACTGCCACTATCAAATTAGAGCCATAAAGGAGACTAGACATCTACCACCCCACTACCACTATCAGATTAGAGCCATAAAGGAGACTAGACATCTACCACTATCAGATTAGAGCCGTAAAGGAGACTAGACATCTACCACCCCACTACCACTATCAGATTAGAGCCATAAAGGAGACTAGATATCTATCAACCCACAGCCACTATCAGATTAGAGCCATAAAGGAGACTAGACATCTATCACCCCACTACCACTATCAGATTAGAGCCATAAAGGAGAATAGACATCTAAAATCCCACTACCACTATCAGATTAGAGCCATAAAGGAGACTAGACATCTACCACCCCACTACCACTATCAGATTAGAGCCATAAAGGAGACTAGACATCTACCACCCCACTACCACTATCAGATTAGAGCCATAAAGTAGACTAGACATCTATCACCCTACTACCACTATCAGATTAGAGCCATAAGGGAGACTAGACATCTACCACCCCACTACCACTATCAGATTAGAGCCATAAAGGAGAATAGACATCTACCACTATCAGATTAGAGCCATAAGGGAGACTAGACATCTACCACCCCACTACCACTATCAGATTAGAGCCATAAAGGAGAAGAGACATCTACCACTATCAGATTAGAGCCATAAAGGAGACTAGACATCTACCACTATCAGATTATAGCCATAAAGGAGACTAGACATCTACCACCCCACTACCACTATCAGATTAGAGCCATAAAGGAGACTAGACATCTATCACCCCACTAACACTATCAGATTAGAGCCATAAAGGAGAATAGACATCTAAAACCCCACTACCACTATCAGATTAGAGCCATAAAGGAGACTAGACATCTATCACACCACTACCACTATCAGATTAGAGCCATAAAGGAGACTAGACATCTATCACCCCACTACCACTATCAGATTAGAGCCATAAAGGAGAATAGACATCTACCACCCCGCTACCACTATCAGATTAGAGCCATAAAGGAGACTAGACATCTATCACACCACTACCACTATCAGATTAGAGCCATAAAGGAGACTAGATATCTATCAACCCACTGCCACTATCAGATTAGAGCCATAAAGGAGACTAGACATCTATCACACCTCTACCACTATCAGATTAGAGCCATAAAGGAGACTAGACATCTATCACACCACTACCACTATCAGATTAGAGCCATAAAGGAGAATAGAACATCTATCAACCCACTGCCACTATCGGATTAGAGCCATAAAGGAGACTAGACATCTACCACCCCACTACCACTATCAGATTAGAGCCATAAAGGAGACTAGACATCTATCACACCACTACCACTATCAGATTAGAGCCATAAAGGAGAATAGACATCTATCAACCCACTGCCACTATCAGATTAGAGCCATAAAGGAGACTAGACATCTACCACCCCACTACCACTATCAGATTAGAGCCATAAAGGAGACTAGATATCTATCAACCCACTGCCACTATCAGATTAGAGCCATAAAGGAGACTAGACATCTACCACCCCACTACCACTATCAGATTAGAGCCATAAAGGAGACTAGACATCTACCACCCCACTACCACTATCAGATTAGAGCCATAAAGGAGACTAGACATCTACCACTATCAGATTAGAGCCATAAAGGAGACTAGACATCTACCACCCCACTACCACTATCAGATTAGAGCCATAAAGGAGACTAGATATCTATCAACCCACTGCCACTATCAGATTAGAGCCATAAAGGAGACTAGACATCTATCACACCACTACCACTATCAGATTAGAGCCATAAAGGAGAATAGAACATCTATCAACCCACTACCACTATCAGATTAGAGCCATAAAGGAGACTAGATATCTATCACCCCACTACCACCATCAGATTAGAGCCATAAAGGAGAATAGACATCTAAAACCCCACTACCACTATCAGATTAGAGCCATAAAGGAGACTAGACATCTATCACACCACTACCAATATCAGATTAGAGCCATAAAGGAGACTAGATATCTATCAACCCACTACCACTATCAGATTAGAGCCATAAAGGAGACTAGATATCTATCAACCCACTGCCACTATCAGATTAGAGCCATAAAGGAGACTAGACATCTATCACACCTCTACCACTATCAGATTAGAGCCATAAAGGAGACTAGACATCTATCACACCACTACCACTATCAGATTAGAGCCATAAAGGAGAATAGACATCTATCAACCCACTGCCACTATCAGATTAGAGCCATAAAGGAGAATAGACATCTATCAACCCACTGCCACTATCAGATTAGAGCCATAAAGGAGACTAGACATCTACCACCCCACTACCACCATCAGATTAGAGCCATAAAGGAGACTAGACATCTATCACACCACTGCCACTATCAGATTAGAGCCATAAAGGAGACTAGACATCTACCACTATCAGATTAGAGCCATAAAGGAGACTAGACATCTACCACCCCAATACCACTATCAGATTAGAGCCATAAAGGAGACTAGACATCTATCACACCACTACCACTATCAGATTAGAGCCATAAAGGAGACTAGATATCTATCAACCCACTGCCACTATCAGATTAGAGCCATAAAGGAGACTAGACATCTATCACATCACTACCACTATCAGATTAGAGCCATAAAGGAGACTAGACATCTATCACACCACTACCACTATCAGATTAGAGCCATAAAGGAGAATAGACATCTATCAACCCACTGCCACTATCAGATTAGAGCCATAAAGGAGACTAGACATCTACCACCCCACTACCACTATCAGATTAGAGCCATAAAGGAGACTAGACATCTATCACACCACTACCACTATCAGATTAGAGCCATAAAGGAGAATAGACATCTATCAACCCACTGCCACTATCAGATTAGAGCCATAAAGGAGACTAGACATCTACCACCCCACTACCACTATCAGATTAGAGCCATAAAGGAGACTAGATATCTATCAACCCACTGCCACTATCAGATTAGAGCCATAAAGGAGACTAGACATCTACCACCCCACTACCACTATCAGATTAGAGCCATAAAGGAGAATAGACATCTACCACTATCAGATTAGAGCCATAAAGGAGACTAGACATCTACCACTATCAGATTAGAGCCATAAAGGAGACTAGACATCTACCACTATCAGATTAGAGCCATAAAGGAGACTAGATATCTATCAACCCACTGCCACTATCAGATTAGAGCCATAAAGGAGACTAGACATCTATCACACCACTACCACTATCAGATTAGAGCCATAAAGGAGACTAGACATCTATCACACCACTACCACTATCAGATTAGAGCCATAAAGGAGAATAGACATCTATCAACCCACTGCCACTATCAGATTAGAGCCATAAAGGAGACTAGACATCTACCACCCCACTACCACTATCAGATTAGAGCCATAAAGGAGACTAGACATCTATCACACCACTACCACTATCAGATTAGAGCCATAAAGGAGAATAGACATCTATCAACCCACTGCCACTATCAGATTAGAGCCATAAAGGAGACTAGACATCTACCACCCCACTACCACTATCAGATTAGAGCCATAAAGGAGACTAGATATCTATCAACCCACTTCCACTATCAGATTAGAGCCATAAAGGAGACTAGACATCTACCACCCCACTACCACTATCAGATTAGAGCCATAAAGGAGACTAGACATCTACCACCCCACTACCACTATCAGATTAGAGCCATAAAGGAGACTAGACATCTACCACTATCAGATTAGAGCCATAAAGGAGACTAGACATCTACCACTATCAGATTAGAGCCATAAAGGAGACTACACATCTACCACCCCACTACCACTATCAGATTAGAGCCATAAAGGAGACTAGATATCTATCAACCCACTGCCACTATCAGATTAGAGCCATAAAGGAGACTAGACATCTATCACCCCCCTACCACTATCAGATTAGAGCCATAAAGGAGAATAGACATCTAAAACCCCACTACCACTATCAGATTAGAGCCATAAAGGAGAATAGACATCTACCACCCCACTACCACTATCAGATTAGAGCCATAAAGGAGACTAGACATCTACCACTATCAGATTAGAGCCATAAAGGAGACTAGACATCTACCACCCCACTACCACTATCAGATTAGAGCCATAAAGGAGACTAGACATCTATCACACCACTACCACTATCAGATTAGAGCCATAAAGGAGACTAGACATCTATCACACCAGTACCACTATCAGATTAGAGCCATAAAGGAGACTAGACATCTATCACACCACTACCACTATCAGATTAGAGCCATAAAGGAGAATAGACATCTATCAACCCACTGCCACTATCAGATTAGAGCCATAAAGGAGACTAGACATCTATCACACCACTACCACTATCAGATTAGAGCCATAAAGGAGACTAGACATCTATCACACCACTACCACTATCAGATTAGAGCCATAAAGGAGAATAGACATCTATCAACCCACTGCCACTATCAGATTAGAGCCATAAAGGAGACTAGACATCTACCACCCCACTACCACTATCAGATTAGAGCCATAAAGGAGACTAGATATCTATCATACCACTACCACTATCAGATTAGAGCCATAAAGGAGAATAGACATCTATCAACCCACTGCCACTATCAGATTAGAGCCATAAAGGAGACTAGACATCTACCACCCCACTACCACTATCAGATTAGAGCCATAAAGGAGACTAGATATCTATCAACCCAATGCCACTATCAGATTAGAGCCATAAAGGAGACTAGACATCTACCACCCCACTACCACTATCAGATTAGAGCCATAAAGGAGACTAGATATCTATCAACCCACTGCCACTATCAGATTAGAGCCATAAAGGAGACTAAACATCTATCACCCCACTACCACTATCAGATTAGAGCCATAAAGGAGAATAGACATCTAAAACCCCACTACCACTATCAGATTAGAGCCATAAAGGAGACTAGACATCTACCACCCCACTACCACTATCAGATTAGAGCCATAAAGGAGACTAGACATCTACCACTATCAGATTAGAGCCATAAAGGAGACTAGACATCTACCACCCCACTACCACTATCAGATTAGAGCCATAAAGGAGACTAGACATCTATCACACCACTACCACTATCAGATTAGAGCCTTAAAGGAGACTAGACATCTACCACTATCAGATTAGAGCCATAAAGGAGACTAGACATCTACCACCCCACTACCACTATCAGATTAGAGCCATAAAGGAGACTAGATATCTATCAACCCACTGCCACTATCAGATTAGAGCCATAAAGGAGACTAGACATCTATCACCCCCCTACCACTATCAGATTAGAGCCATAAAGGAGAATAGACATCTAAAACCCCACTACCACTATCAGATTAGAGCCATAAAGGAGACTAGACATCTACCACCCCACTACCACTATCAGATTAGAGCCATAAAGGAGACTAGACATCTACCACTATCAGATTAGAGCCATAAAGGAGACTAGACATCTACCACCCCACTACCACTATCAGATTAGAGCCATAAAGGAGACTAGACATCTATCACACCACTACCACTATCAGATTAGAGCCATAAAGGAGACTAGACATCTATCACACCACTACCACTATCAGATTAGAGCCATAAAGGAGAATAGACATCTATCAACCCACTGCCACTATCAGATTAGAGCCATAAAGGAGACTAGACATCTACCAACCCGTCTACCACTATCAGATTAGAGCCATAAAGGAGACTAGACATCTATCATACCACTACCACTATCAGATTAGAGCCATAAAGGAGAATAGACATCTACCACCCCACTACCACTATCAGATTAGAGCCATAAAGGAGACTAGATATCTATCAACCCACTGCCACTATCAGATTAGAGCCATAAAGGAGACTAGACATCTATCACCCCACTACCACTATCAGATTAGAGCCATAAAGGAGAATAGACATCTAAAACCCCACTACCACTATCAGATTAGAGCCATAAAGGAGACTAGACATCTACCACCCCACTACCACTATCAGATTAGAGCCATAAAGGAGACTAGACATCTACCACTATCAGATTAGAGCCATAAAGGAGACTAGACATCTACCACCCCACTACCACTATCAGATTAGAGCCATAAAGGAGACTAGACATATATCACCCCACTACCACTATCAGATTAGAGCCATAAAGGAGAATAGACATCTAAAACCCCACTACCACTATCAGATTAGAGCCATAAAGGAGACTAGACATCTACCACCCCACTACCACTATCAGATTAGAGCCATAAAGGAGACTAGACATCTACCACTATCAGATTAGAGCAATAAAGGAGACTAGACATCTACCACCCCACTACCACTGTCAGATTAGAGCCATAAAGGAGACTAGACATCTATCACACCACTACCACTATCAGATTAGAGCCTTAAAGGAGACTAGACATCTATCACACCACTACCACTATCAGATTAGAGCCATAAAGGAGAATAGAACATCTATCAACCCACTGCCACTATCGGATTAGAGCCATAAAGGAGACTAGACATCTACCACCCCACTGCCACTATCAGATTAGAGCCATAAAGGAGACTAGACATCTATCACACCACTACCACTATCAGATTAGAGCCATAAAGGAGACTAGACATCTATCAACCCACTGCCACTATCAGATTAGAGCCATAAAGGAGACTAGACATCTACCACCCCACTACCACTATCAGATTAGAGCCATAAAGGAGACTAGATATCTATCAACCCACTGCCACTATCAGATTAGAGCCATAAAGGACACTAGACATCTACCACCCCACTACCACTATCAGGTTAGAGCCATAAAGGAGACTAGACATCTACCACCCCACTACCACTATCAGATTAGAGCCATAAAGGAGACTAGACATCTACCACTATCAGATTAGAGCCATAAAGGGGACTAGACATTTACCACCCCACTACCACTATCAGATTAGAGCCATAAAGGAGACTAGATATCTATCAACCCACTGCCACTATCAGATTAGAGCCATAAAGGAGAATAGACATCTATCAACCCACAGCCACTATCAGATTAGAGCCATAAAGGAGACTAGACATCTACCACCCCACTACCACTATCAGATTAGAGCCATAAAGGAGACTAGACATCTATCACACCACTACCACTATCAGATTAGAGCCATAAAGGAGAATAGACATCTATCAACCCACTGCCACTATCAGATTAGAGCCATAAAGGAGACTAGACATCTACCACCCACTACCACTATCAGATTAGAGCCATAAAGGAGACTAGATATCTATCAACCCACTTCCACTATCAGATTAGAGCCATAAAGGAGACTAGACATCTACCACCTCACTACCACTATCAGATTAGAGCCATAAAGGAGACTAGACATCTACCACCCCACTACCACTATCAGATTAGAGCCATAAAGGAGACTAGACATCTACCACTATCAGATTAGAGCCATAAAGGAGACTAGACATCTACCACTATCAGATTAGAGCCATAAAGGAGACTAGACATCTACCACCCCACTACCACTATCAGATTAGGGCCATAAAGGAGACTAGATATCTATCAACCCACTGACACTATCAGATTAGAGCCATAAAGGAGACTAGACATCTATCACCCCCCTACCACTATCAGATTAGAGCCATAAAGGAGAATAGACATCTACCACCCCACTACCACTATCAGATTAGAGCCATAAAGGAGAATAGACATCTATCAACCCACTGCCACTATCAGATTAGAGCCATAAAGGAGACTAGACATCTATCACACCACTACCACTATCAGATTAGAGCCATAAAGGAGACTAGATATCTATCAACCCACTGCCACTATCAGATTAGAGCCATAAAGGAGACTAGACATCTATCACCCCCCTACCACTATCAGATTAGAGCCATAAAGGAGAATAGACATCTAAAACCCCACTACCACTATCAGATTAGAGCCATAAAGGAGACTAGACATCTACCACCCCACTACCACTATCAGATTAGAGCCATAAAGGAGACTAGATATCTATCAACCCACTGCCACTATCAGATTAGAGCCATAAAGGAGACTAGACATCTATCATCCCCCTACCACTATCAGATTAGAGCCATAAAGGAGAATAGACATCTAAAACCCCACTACCACTATCAGATTAGAGCCATAAAGGAGACTAGACATCTACCACCCCACTACCACTATCAGATTAGAGCCATAAAGGAGACTAGACATCTACCACTATCAGATTAGAGCCATAAAGGAGACTAGACATCTATCACACCACTACCACTATCAGATTAGAGCCATAAAGGAGACTAGACATCTATCACACCACTACCACTATCAGATTAGAGCCATAAAGGAGACTAGACATCTATCACACCACTACCACTATCAGATTAGAGCCATAAAGGAGAATAGACATCTATCAACCCACTGCCACTATCAGATTAGAGCCATAAAGGAGACTAGACATCTATCACAAAACTACCACTATCAGATTAGAGCCATAAAGGAGACTAGACATCTATCACACCACTACCACTATCAGATTAGAGCCATAAAGGAGAATAGACATCTATCAACCCACTGCCACTATCAGATTAGAGCCATAAAGGAGAATAGACATCTACCACCCCACTACCACTATCAGATTAGAGCCACAAAGGAGACTAGATATCTATCAACCCACTTCCACTATCAGATTAGAGCCATAAAGGAGACTAGACATCTACCACCTCACTACCACTATCAGATTAGAGCCATAAAGGAGACTAGACATCTACCACCCCACTACCACTATCAGATTAGAGCCATAAAGGAGACTAGACATCTACCACTATCAGATTAGAGCCATAAAGGAGACTAGACATCTACCACCCCACTACCACTATCAGATTAGGGCCATAAAGGAGACTAGATATCTATCAACCCACTGCCACTATCAGATTAGAGCCATAAAGGAGACTAGACATCTATCACCCCCCTACCACTATCAGATTAGAGCCATAAAGGAGAATAGACATCTAAAACCCCACTACCACTATCAGATTAGAGCCATAAAGGAGACTAGACATCTACCACCCTACTACCACTATCAGATTAGAGCCATAAAGGAGACTAGATATCTATCAACCCACTGCCACTATCAGATTAGAGCCATAAAGTAGACTAGACATCTATCACCCCCCTACCACTATCAGATTAGAGCCATAAAGGAGAATAGACATCTAAAACCCCACTACCACTATCAGATTAGAGCCATAAAGGAGACTAGACATCTACCACTATCAGATTAGAGCCATAAAGGAGACTAGACATCTACCACTATCAGATTAGAGCCATAAAGGAGACTAGACATCTACCACCCCACTACCACTATCAGATTAGAGCCATAAAGGAGACTAGACATCTATCACACCACTACCACTATCAGATTAGAGCCATAAAGGAGACTAGACATCTATCACACCACTACCACTATCAGATTAGAGCCATAAAGGAGAATAGACATCTATCAACCCACTGCCACTATCAGATTAGAGCCATAAAGGAGACTAGACATCTACCACCCCACTACCACTATCAGATTAGAGCCATAAAGGAGACTAGATATCTATCAACCCACTTCCACTATCAGATTAGAGCCATAAAGGAGACTAGACATCTACCACCCCACTACCACTATCAGATTAGAGCCATAAAGGAGACTAGACATCTACCACCCCACTACCACTATCAGATTAGAGCCATAAAGGAGACTAGACATCTACCACTATCAGATTAGAGCCATAAAGGAGACTAGACATCTACCACTATCAGATTAGAGCCATAAAGGAGACTAGACATCTACCACCCCACTACCACTATCAGATTAGAGCCATAAAGGAGACTAGATATCTATCAACCCACTGCCACTATCAGATTAGAGCCATAAAGGAGACTAGACATCTATCACCCCCCTACCACTATCAGATTAGAGCCATAAAGGAGAATAGACATCTAAAACCCCACTACCACTATCAGATTAGAGCCATAAAGGAGACTAGACATCTACCACCCCACTACCACTATCAGATTAGAGCCATAAAGGAGACTAGACATCTACCACTATCAGATTAGAGCCATAAAGGAGACTAGACATCTACCACCCCACTACCACTATCAGATTAGAGCCATAAAGGAGACTAGACATCTATCACACCACTACCACTATCAGATTAGAGCCATAAAGGAGACTAGACATCTATCACACCACTACCACTATCAGATTAGAGCCATAAAGGAGACTAGACATCTATCAACCCACTGCCACTATCAGATTAGAGCCATAAAGGAGACTAGACATCTATCACCCCCCTACCACTATCAGATTAGAGCCATAAAGGAGAATAGACATCTAAAACCCCACTACCACTATCAGATTAGAGCCATAAAGGAGACTAGACATCTACCACCCCACTACCACTATCAGATTAGAGCCATAAAGGAGACTAGATATCTATCAACCCACTGCCACTATCAGATTAGAGCCATAAAGGAGACTAGACATCTATCACCCCCCTACCACTATCAGATTAGAGCCATAAAGGAGAATAGACATCTAAAACCCCACTACCACTATCAGATTAGAGCCATAAAGGAGAATAGACATCTATCAACCCACTGCCACTATCAGATTAGAGCCATAAAGGAGACTAGACATCTACCACCCCACTACCACTATCAGATTAGAGCCATAAAGGAGACTAGACATCTATCATACCACTACCACTATCAGATTAGAGCCATAAAGGAGAATAGACATCTACCACCCCACTACCACTATCAGATTAGAGCCATAAAGGAGACTAGACATCTACCACTATCAGATTAGAGCCATAAAGGAGACTAGACATCTACCACCCCACTACCACTATCAGATTAGAGCCATAAAGGAGACTAGACATCTATCACACCACTACCACTATCAGATTAGAGCCATAAAGGAGACTAGACATCTATCACACCACTGCCACTATCAGATTAGAGCCATAAAGGAGACTAGACATCTACCACCCCACTACCACTATCAGATTAGAGCCATAAAGGAGACTAGACATCTATCATACCACTACCACTATCATATTAGAGCCATAAAGGAGACTAGACATCTACCACCCCACTACCACTATCAGATTAGAGCCATAAAGGAGACTAGACATCTACCACCCCACTACCACTATCAGATTAGAGCCATAAAGGAGACTAGACATCTATCACACCACTACCACTATCAGATTAGAGCCTTAAAGGAGACTAGACATCTATCACACCACTACCACTATCAGATTAGAGCCATAAAGGAGAATAGAACATCTATCAACCCACTGCCACTATCGGATTAGAGCCATAAAGGAGACTAGACATCTACCACCCCACTGCCACTATCAGATTAGAGCCATAAAGGAGACTAGATATCTATCAACCCACTGCCACTATCAGATTAGAGCCATAAAGGAGACTAGACATCTACCACCCCACTACCACTATCAGATTAGAGCCATAAAGGAGACTAGACATCTACCACTATCAGATTAGAGCCATAAAGGAGACTAGACATCTACCACCCCACTACCACTATCAGATTAGAGCCATAAAGGAGACTAGACATCTACCACTATCAGATTAGAGCCATAAAGGAGACTAGACATCTACCACCCCACTACCACTATCAGATTAGAGCCATAAAGGAGACTAGACATCTATCACACCACTACCACTATCAGATTAGAGCCATAAAGGAGACTAGATATCTATCAACCCACTGCCACTATCAGATTAGAGCCATAAAGGAGACTAGACATCTATCACCCCACTACCACTATCAGATTAGAGCCATAAAGGAGAATAGACATCTAAAACCCCACTACCACTATCAGATTAGAGCCATAAAGGAGACTAGACATCTATCACACCACTACCACTATCAGATTAGAGCCATAAAGGAGACTAGATATCTATCAACCCACTGCCACTATCAGATTAGAGCCATAAAGGAGACTAGACATCTATCACACCACTACCACTATCAGATTAGAGCCATAAAGGAGACTAGACATCTATCACACCACTACCACTATCAGATTAGAGCCATAAAGGAGACTAGACATCTATCATACCACTACCACTATCAGATTAGAGCCATAAAGGAGAATAGACATCTACCACCCCACTACCACTATCAGATTAGAGCCATAAAGGAGACTAGACATCTACCACTATCAGATTAGAGCCATAAAGGAGACTAGACATCTACCACCCCACTACCACTATCAGATTAGAGCCATAAAGGAGACTAGACATCTATCACACCACTACCACTATCAGATTAGAGCCATAAAGGAGACTAGACATCTATCACCCCACTACCACTATCAGATTAGAGCCATAAAGGAGAATAGACATCTAAAACCCCACTACCACTATCAGATTAGAGCCATAAAGGAGACTACACATCTACCACTATCAGATTAGAGCCATAAAGGAGACTAGACATCTACCACCCCACTACCACTATCAGATTAGAGCCATAAAGGAGACTAGACATCTATCACACCACTACCATTATCAGATTAGAGCCTTAAAGGAGACTAGACATCTATCACACCACTACCACTATCAGATTAGAGCCATAAAGGAGAATAGAACATCTATCAACCCACTGCCACTATCGGATTAGAGCCATAAAGGAGACTAGACATCTACCACCCCACTGCCACTATCAGATTAGAGCCATAAAGGAGACTAGACATCTATCACACCACTACCACTATCAGATTAGAGCCATAAAGGAGACTAGACATCTACCACCCCACTACCACTATCAGATTAGAGCCATAAAGGAGACTAGATATCTATCAACCCACTGCCACTATCAGATTAGAGCCATAAAGGAGACTAGACATCTACCACCCCACTACCACTATCAGATTAGAGCCATAAAGGAGACTAGACATCTACCACCCCACTACCACTATCAGATTAGAGCCATAAAGGAGACTAGACATCTACCACTATCAGATTAGAGCCATAAAGGAGACTAGACATCTACCACCCCACTACCACTATCAGATTAGAGCCATAAAGGAGACTAGACATCTACCACTATCAGATTAGAGCCATAAAGGAGACTAGACATCTACCACCCCACTACCACTATCAGATTAGAGCCATAAAGGAGACTAGACATCTATCACACCACTACCACTATCAGATTAGAGCCATAAAGGAGACTAGATATCTATCAACCCACTGCCACTATCAGATTAGAGCCATAAAGGAGACTAGACATCTATCACCCCACTACCACTATCAGATTAGAGCCATAAAGGAGAATAGACATCTAAAACCCCACTACCACTATCAGATTAGAGCCATAAAGGAGACTAGACATCTATCACACCACTACCACTATCAGATTAGAGCCATAAAGGAGACTAGATATCTATCAACCCACTGCCACTATCAGATTAGAGCCATAAAGGAGACTAGACATCTATCACACCACTACCACTATCAGATTAGAGCCATAAAGGAGACTAGACATCTATCACACCACTACCACTATCAGATTAGAGCCATAAAGGAGACTAGACATCTATCAACCCACTGCCACTATCAGATTAGAGCCATAAAGGAGACTAGACATCTACCACCCCACTACCACTATCAGATTAGAGCCATAAAGGAGACTAGATATCTATCAACCCACTGCCACTATCAGATTAGAGCCATAAAGGAGACTAGACATCTACCACCCCACTACCACTATCAGATTAGAGCCATAAAGGAGACTAGACATCTATCATACCACTACCACTATCAGATTAGAGCCATAAAGGAGAATAGACATCTACCACCCCACTACCACTATCAGATTAGAGCCATAAAGGAGACTAGATATCTATCAACCCACTGCCACTATCAGATTAGAGCCATAAAGGAGACTAGACATCTATCACCCCACTACCACTATCAGATTAGAGCCATAAAGGAGAATAGACATCTAAAACCCCACTACCACTATCAGATTAGAGCCATAAAGGAGACTAGACATCTACCACCCCACTACCACTATCAGATTAGAGCCATAAAGGAGACTAGACATCTACCACTATCAGATTAGAGCCATAAAGGAGACTAGACATCTACCACCCCACTACCACTATCAGATTAGAGCCATAAAGGAGAATAGACATCTAAAACCCCACTACCACTATCAGATTAGAGCCATAAAGGAGACTAGACATCTATCACACCACTACCACTATCAGATTAGAGCCATAAAGGAGACTAGACATCTATCACACCACTACCACTATCAGATTAGAGCCATAAAGGAGACTAGACATCTATCAACCCACTGCCACTATCAGATTAGAGCCATAAAGGAGACTAGACATCTATCACACCACTACCACTATCAGATTAGAGCCATAAAGGAGACTAGACATCTATCACACCACTACCACTATCAGATTAGAGCCATAAAGGAGACTAGACATCTATCAACCCACTGCCACTATCAGATTAGAGCCATAAAGGAGACTAGACATCTACCACCCCACTACCACTATCAGGTTAGAGCCATAAAGGAGACTAGACATCTACCACTATCAGATTAGAGCCATAAAGGAGACTAGACATCTACCACCCCACTACCACTATCAGATTAGAGCCATAAAGGAGAATAGACATCTAAAATCCCACTACCACTATCAGATTAGAGCCATAAAGGAGACTAGACATCTACCAACCCACTACCACTATCAGATTAGAGCCATAAAGGAGACTAGACATCTACCACCCCACTACCACTATCAGGTTAGAGCCATAAAGGAGACTAGATATCTATCAACCCACTACCACTATCAGATTAGAGCCATAAAGGAGACTAGACATCTACCACCCCACTACCACTATCAGGTTAGAGCCATAAAGGAGACTAGACATCTACCACTATCAGATTAGAGCCATAAAGGAGACTAGACATCTACCACCCCACTACCACTATCAGATTAGAGCCATAAAGGAGAATAGACATCTAAAATCCCACTACCACTATCAGATTAGAGCCATAAAGGAGACTAGACATCTACCACCCCACTACCACTATCAGATTAGAGCCATAAAGGAGACTAGACATCTACCACCCCACTACCACTATCAGGTTAGAGCCATAAAGGAGACTAGACATCTACCACCCCACTACCACTATCAGATTAGAGCCATAAAGGAGACTAGACATCTACCACTATCAGATTAGAGCCATAAAGGAGACTAGACATCTACCACCCCACTACCACTATCAGATTAGAGCCATAAAGGAGACTAGATATCTATCAACCCACTGCCACTATCAGATTAGAGCCATAAAGGAGAATAGACATCTATCAACCCACTGCCACTATCAGATTAGAGCCATAAAGGAGACTAGACATCTACCACCCCACTACCACTATCAGATTAGAGCCATAAAGGAGACTAGACATCTATCACACCACTACCACTATCAGATTAGAGCCATAAAGGAGACTAGACATCTATCACACCACTACCACTATCAGATTAGAGCCATAAAGGAGACTAGACATCTATCAACCCACTGCCACTATCAGATTAGAGACATAAAGGAGACTAGACATCTACCACCCCACTACCACTATCAGATTAGAGCCATAAAGGAGACTAGATATCTATCAACCCACTGCCACTATGAGATTAGAGCCATAAAGGAGACTAGACATCTACCACCCCACTACCACTATCAGGTTAGAGCCATAAAGGAGACTAGACATCTACCACCCCACTACCACTATCAGATTAGAGCCATAAAGGAGACTAGACATCTATCATACCACTACCACTATCAGATTAGAGCCATAAAGGAGAATAGACATCTACCACCCCACTACCACTATCAGATTAGAGCCATAAAGGATTCTAGACATCTACCACCCCACTGCCACTATCAGATTAGAGCCATAAAGGAGACTAGACATCTACCACCCCACTACCACTATCAGATTAGAGCCATAAAGGAGACTAGATATCTATCAACCCACTGCCACTATCAGATTAGAGCCATAAAGGAGACTAGACATCTACCACCCCACTACCACTATCAGATTAGAGCCATAAAGGAGACTAGACATCTACCACCCCACTACCACTATCAGATTAGAGCCATAAAGGAGACTAGATATCTATCAACCCACTGCCACTATCAGATTAGAGCCATAAAGGAGACTAGACATCTACCACCCCACTACCACTATCAGATTAGAGCCATAAAGGAGACTAGACATCTACCACCCCACTACCACTATCAGATTAGAGCCATAAAGGAGACTAGACATCTACCACCCCACTACCACTATCAGATTAGAGCCATAAAGGAGACTAGACATCTACCACTATCAGATTAGAGCCATAAAGGAGACTAGACATCTACCACCCCACTACCACTATCAGATTAGAGCCATAAAGGAGACTAGATATCTATCAACCCACTGCCACTATCAGATTAGAGCCATAAAGGAGAATAGACATCTATCAACCCACTGCCACTATCAGATTAGAGCCATAAAGGAGACTAGACATCTACCACCCCACTACCACTATCAGATTAGAGCCATAAAGGAGACTAGACATCTATCATACCACTACCACTATCAGATTAGAGCCATAAAGGAGACTAGACATCTATCACACCACTACCACTATCAGATTAGAGCCATAAAGGAGACTAGACATCTATCAACCCACTGCCACTATCAGATTAGAGCCATAAAGGAGACTAGACATCTACCACCCCACTACCACTATCAGATTAGAGCCATAAAGGAGACTAGACATCTATCACACCACTACCACTATCAGATTAGAGCCATAAAGGAGACTAGACATCTATCAACCCACTGCCACTATCAGATTAGAGCCATAAAGGAGACTAGACATCTACCACCCCACTACCACTATCAGATTAGAGCCATAAAGGAGACTAGACATCTATCACACCACTACCACTATCAGATTAGAGCCATAAAGGAGACTAGACATCTATCAACCCACTGCCACTATCAGATTAGAGCCATAAAGGAGACTAGACATCTACCACCCCACTACCACTATCAGATTAGAGCCATAAAGGAGACTAGATATCTATCAACCCACTGCCACTATCAGATTAGAGCCATAAAGGAGACTAGACATCTACCACCCCACTACCACTATCAGGTTAGAGCCATAAAGGAGACTAGACATCTATCACACCACTACCACTATCAGATTAGAGCCATAAAGGAGACTAGACATCTATCAACCCACTGCCACTATCAGATTAGAGCCATAAAGGAGACTAGACATCTACCACCCCACTACCACTATCAGATTAGAGCCATAAAGGAGACTAGACATCTATCAACCCACTGCCACTATCAGATTAGAGCCATAAAGGAGACTAGACATCTATCAACCCACTGCCACTATCAGATTAGAGCCATAAAGGAGACTAGACATCTACCACCCCACTACCACTATCAGATTAGAGCCATAAAGGAGACTAGATATCTATCAACCCACTGCCACTATCAGATTAGAGCCATAAAGGAGACTAGACATCTACCACCCCACTACCACTATCAGATTAGAGCCATAAAGGAGACTAGACATCTATCACACCACTACCACTATCAGATTAGAGCCATAAAGGAGACTAGACATCTATCAACCCACTGCCACTATCAGATTAGAGCCATAAAGGAGACTAGACATCTACCACCCCACTACCACTATCAGATTAGAGCCATAAAGGAGACTAGACATCTATCACACCACTACCACTATCAGATTAGAGCCATAAAGGAGAATAGACATCTATCAACCCACTGCCACTATCAGATTAGAGCCATAAAGGAGAATAGACATCTATCAACCCACTGCCACTATCAGATTAGAGCCATAAAGGAGACTAGACATCTACCACCCCACTGCCACTATCAGATTAGAGCCATAAAGGAGACTAGACATCTACCACCCCACTACCACTATCAGATTAGAGCCATAAAGGAGACTAGATATCTATCAACCCACTGCCACTATCAGATTAGAGCCATAAAGGAGACTAGACATCTACCACCCCACTACCACTATCAGATTAGAGCCATAAAGGAGACTAGACATCTATCACACCACTACCACTATCAGATTAGAGCCATAAAGGAGACTAGACATCTATCACACCACTACCACTATCAGATTAGAGCCATAAAGGAGACTAGACATCTATCAACCCACTGCCACTATCAGATTAGAGCCATAAAGGAGACTAGACATCTACCACCCCACTACCACTATCAGATTAGAGCCATAAAGGAGACTAGACATCTATCACACCACTACCACTATCAGATTAGAGCCATAAAGGAGACTAGACATCTATCACACCACTACCACTATCAGATTAGAGCCATAAAGGAGACTAGACATCTATCACACCACTACCACTATCAGATTAGAGCCATAAAGGAGACTAGACATCTATCACACCACTACCACTATCAGATTAGAGCCATAAAGGAGACTAGACATCTACCACACCACTACCACTATCAGATTAGAGCCATAAAGGAGACTAGACATCTACCACCCCACTACCACTATCAGATTAGAGCCATAAAGGAGACTAGATATCTATCAACCCACTGCCACTATCAGATTAGAGCCATAAAGGAGACTAGACATCTACCACCCTACT
Source organism: Salvelinus fontinalis (assembly GCF_029448725.1). Classification (NCBI taxonomy): domain Eukaryota; kingdom Metazoa; phylum Chordata; class Actinopteri; order Salmoniformes; family Salmonidae; genus Salvelinus; species Salvelinus fontinalis. The sequence goes on along the minus strand of NW_026600732.1, from coordinate 84,850 downwards.
ACCACTATCAGATTAGAGCCATAAAGGAGACTAGACATCTATCACACCACTGCCACTATCAGATTAGAGCCATAAAGGAGACTAGACATCTATCAACCCACTGCCACTATCAGATTAGAGCCATAAAGGAGACTAGACATCTACCACCCCACTACCACTATCAGATTAGAGCCATAAAGGAGACTAGACATCTACCACCCCACTACCACTATCAGATTAGAGCCATAAAGGAGACTAGACATCTACCACCCCACTACCACTATCAGATTAGAGCCATAAAGGAGACTAGACATCTATCACACCACTACCACTATCAGATTAGAGCCATAAAGGAGACTAGACATCTATCACACCACTACCACTATCAGATTAGAGCCATAAAGGAGACTAGACATCTATCAACCCACTGCCACTATCAGATTAGAGCCATAAAGGAGACTAGACATCTATCAACCCACTGCCACTATCAGATTAGAGCCATAAAGGAGACTAGACATCTACCACCCCACTACCACTATCAGATTAGAGCCATAAAGGAGACTAGACATCTACCACCCCACTACCACTATCAGATTAGAGCCATAAAGGAGACTAGACATCTACCACCCCACTACCACTATCAGATTAGAGCCATAAAGGAGACTAGACATCTATCACACCACTACCACTATCAGATTAGAGCCATAAAGGAGACTAGACATCTATCAACCCACTGCCACTATCAGATTAGAGCCATAAAGGAGACTAGACATCTACCACCCCACTACCACTATCAGATTAGAGCCATAAAGGAGACTAGACATCTATCACACCACTACCACTATCAGATTAGAGCCATAAAGGAGACTAGACATCTATCACACCACTACCACTATCAGATTAGAGCCATAAAGGAGACTAGACATCTATCAACCCACTGCCACTATCAGATTAGAGCCATAAAGGAGACTAGACATCTATCAACCCACTGCCACTATCAGATTAGAGCCATAAAGGAGACTAGACATCTACCACCCCACTACCACTATCAGATTAGAGCCATAAAGGAGACTAGACATCTATCACACCACTACCACTATCAGATTAGAGCCATAAAGGAGACTAGACATCTATCACACCACTACCACTATCAAATTAGAGCCATAAAGGAGACTAGACATCTATCAACCCACTGCCACTATCAGATTAGAGCCATAAAGGAGACTAGACATCTACCACCCCACTACCACTATCAGATTAGAGCCATAAAGGAGACTAGATATCTATCAACCCACTGCCACTATCAGATTAGAGCCATAAAGGAGACTAGACATCTACCACCCCACTACCACTATCAGGTTAGAGCCATAAAGGAGACTAGACATCTACCACCCCACTACCACTATCAGATTAGAGCCATAAAGGAGACTAGACATCTATCATACCACTACCACTATCAGATTAGAGCCATAAAGGAGAATAGACATCTACCACCCCACTACCACTATCAGATTAGAGCCATAAAGGAGACTAGATATCTATCAACCCACTGCCACTATCAGATTAGAGCCATAAAGGAGACTAGACATCTATCACCCCACTACCACTATCAGATTAGAGCCATAAAGGAGAATAGACATCTAAAACCCCACTACCACTATCAGATTAGAGCCATAAAGGAGACTAGACATCTACTACCCCACTACCACTATCAGATTAGAGCCATAAAGGAGACTAGACATCTACCACTATCAGATTAGAGCCATAAAGGAGACTAGACATCTACCACCCCACTACCACTATCAGATTAGAGCCATAAAGGAGAATAGACATCTAAAACCCCACTACCACTATCAGATTAGAGCCATAAAGGAGACTAGACATCTACCACCCCACTACCACTATCAGATTAGAGCCATAAAGGAGACTAGACATCTATCACACCACTACCACTATCAGATTAGAGCCATAAAGGAGACTAGACATCTATCAACCCACTGCCACTATCAGATTAGAGCCATAAAGGAGACTAGACATCTATCACACCACTACCACTATCAGATTAGAGCCATAAAGGAGACTAGACATCTATCACACCACTACCACTATCAGATTAGAGCCATAAAGGAGACTAGACATCTATCAACCCGCTGCCACTATCAGATTAGAGCCATAAAGGAGACTAGACATCTATCACACCACTACCACTATCAGGTTAGAGCCATAAAGGAGACTAGATATCTATCAACCCACTGCCACTATCAGATTAGAGCCATAAAGGAGACTAGACATCTACCACCCCACTACCACTATCAGGTTAGAGCCATAAAGGAGACTAGACATCTACCACTATCAGATTAGAGCCATAAAGGAGACTAGACATCTACCACCCCACTACCACTATCAGATTAGAGCCATAAAGGAGAATAGACATCTAAAATCCCACTACCACTATCAGATTAGAGCCATAAAGGAGACTAGACATCTACCACCCCACTACCACTATCAGATTAGAGCCATAAAGGAGACTAGACATCTACCACCCCACTACCACTATCAGGTTAGAGCCATAAAGGAGACTAGATATCTATCAACCCACTACCACTATCAGATTAGAGCCATAAAGGAGACTAGACATCTACCACCCCACTACCACTATCAGGTTAGAGCCATAAAGGAGACTAGACATCTACCACTATCAGATTAGAGCCATAAAGGAGACTAGACATCTACCACCCCACTACCACTATCAGATTAGAGCCATAAAGGAGAATAGACATCTAAAATCCCACTACCACTATCAGATTAGAGCCATAAAGGAGACTAGACATCTACCACCCCACTACCACTATCAGATTAGAGCCATAAAGGAGACTAGACATCTACCACCCCACTACCACTATCAGGTTAGAGCCATAAAGGAGACTAGACATCTACCACCCCACTACCACTATCAGATTAGAGCCATAAAGGAGACTAGACATCTACCACTATCAGATTAGAGCCATAAAGGAGACTAGACATCTACCACCCCACTACCACTATCAGATTAGAGCCATAAAGGAGACTAGATATCTATCAACCCACTGCCACTATCAGATTAGAGCCATAAAGGAGAATAGACATCTATCAACCCACTGCCACTATCAGATTAGAGCCATAAAGGAGACTAGACATCTACCACCCCACTACCACTATCAGATTAGAGCCATAAAGGAGACTAGACATCTATCATACCACTACCACTATCAGATTAGAGCCATAAAGGAGAATAGACATCTATCAACCCACTGCCACTATCAGATTAGAGCCATAAAGGAGACTAGACATCTACCACCCCACTACCACTATCAGATTAGAGCCATAAAGGAGACTAGATATCTATCAACCCACTTCCACTATCAGATTAGAGCCATAAAGGAGACTAGACATCTACCACCCCACTACCACTATCAGATTAGAGCCATAAAGGAGACTAGACATCTACCACCCCACTACCACTATCAGATTAGAGACATAAAGGAGACTAGACATCTACCACTATCAAATTAGAGCCATAAAGGAGACTAGACATCTACCACTATCAGATTAGAGCCATAAAGGAGACTAGACATCTATCACCCCCCTCCCACTATCAGATTAGAGCCATAAAGGAGAATAGACATCTAAAACCCCACTACCACTATCAGATTAGAGCCATAAAGGAGACTAGACATCTACCACCCCACTACCACTATCAGATTAGAGCCATAAAGGAGACTAGACATCTATCACACCACTACCACTATCAAATTAGAGCCATAAAGGAGACTAGACATCTATCAACCCACTGCCACTATCAGATTAGAGCCATAAAGGAGACTAGACATCTACCACCCCACTACCACTATCAGATTAGAGCCATAAAGGAGACTAGATATCTATCAACCCACTGCCACTATCAGATTAGAGCCATAAAGGAGACTAGACATCTACCACCCCACTACCACTATCAGGTTAGAGCCATAAAGGAGACTAGACATCTACCACCCCACTACCACTATCAGATTAGAGCCATAAAGGAGACTAGACATCTATCATACCACTACCACTATCAGATTAGAGCCATAAAGGAGAATAGACATCTACCACCCCACTACCACTATCAGATTAGAGCCATAAAGGAGACTAGATATCTATCAACCCACTGCCACTATCAGATTAGAGCCATAAAGGAGACTAGACATCTATCACCCCACTACCACTATCAGATTAGAGCCATAAAGGAGAATAGACATCTAAAACCCCACTACCACTATCAGATTAGAGCCATAAAGGAGACTAGACATCTACTACCCCACTACCACTATCAGATTAGAGCCATAAAGGAGACTAGACATCTACCACTATCAGATTAGAGCCATAAAGGAGACTAGACATCTACCACCCCACTACCACTATCAGATTAGAGCCATAAAGGAGAATAGACATCTAAAACCCCACTACCACTATCAGATTAGAGCCATAAAGGAGACTAGACATCTACCACCCCACTACCACTATCAGATTAGAGCCATAAAGGAGACTAGACATCTATCACACCACTACCACTATCAGATTAGAGCCATAAAGGAGACTAGACATCTATCAACCCACTGCCACTATCAGATTAGAGCCATAAAGGAGACTAGACATCTATCACACCACTACCACTATCAGATTAGAGCCATAAAGGAGACTAGACATCTATCACACCACTACCACTATCAGATTAGAGCCATAAAGGAGACTAGACATCTATCAACCCGCTGCCACTATCAGATTAGAGCCATAAAGGAGACTAGACATCTATCACACCACTACCACTATCAGGTTAGAGCCATAAAGGAGACTAGATATCTATCAACCCACTGCCACTATCAGATTAGAGCCATAAAGGAGACTAGACATCTACCACCCCACTACCACTATCAGGTTAGAGCCATAAAGGAGACTAGACATCTACCACTATCAGATTAGAGCCATAAAGGAGACTAGACATCTACCACCCCACTACCACTATCAGATTAGAGCCATAAAGGAGAATAGACATCTAAAATCCCACTACCACTATCAGATTAGAGCCATAAAGGAGACTAGACATCTACCACCCCACTACCACTATCAGATTAGAGCCATAAAGGAGACTAGACATCTACCACCACACTACCACTATCAGGTTAGAGCCATAAAGGAGACTAGATATCTATCAACCCACTACCACTATCAGATTAGAGCCATAAAGGAGACTAGACATCTACCACCCCACTACCACTATCAGGTTAGAGCCATAAAGGAGACTAGACATCTACCACTATCAGATTAGAGCCATAAAGGAGACTAGACATCTACCACCCCACTACCACTATCAGATTAGAGCCATAAAGGAGAATAGACATCTAAAATCCCACTACCACTATCAGATTAGAGCCATAAAGGAGACTAGACATCTACCACCCCACTACCACTATCAGATTAGAGCCATAAAGGAGACTAGACATCTACCACCCCACTACCACTATCAGGTTAGAGCCATAAAGGAGACTAGACATCTACCACCCCACTACCACTATCAGATTAGAGCCATAAAGGAGACTAGACATCTACCACTATCAGATTAGAGCCATAAAGGAGACTAGACATCTACCACCCCACTACCACTATCAGATTAGAGCCATAAAGGAGACTAGATATCTATCAACCCACTGCCACTATCAGATTAGAGCCATAAAGGAGAATAGACATCTACCACCCCACTACCACTATCAGATTAGAGCCATAAAGGAGACTAGACATCTATCATACCACTACCACTATCAGATTAGAGCCATAAAGGAGAATAGACATCTATCAACCCACTGCCACTATCAGATTAGAGCCATAAAGGAGACTAGACATCTACCACCCCACTACCACTATCAGATTAGAGCCATAAAGGAGACTAGATATCTATCAACCCACTTCCACTATCAGATTAGAGCCATAAAGGAGACTAGACATCTACCACCCCACTACCACTATCAGATTAGAGCCATAAAGGAGACTAGACATCTACCACCCCACTACCACTATCAGATTAGAGACATAAAGGAGACTAGACATCTACCACTATCAAATTAGAGCCATAAAGGAGACTAGACATCTACCACTATCAGATTAGAGCCATAAAGGAGACTAGACATCTATCACCCCCCTACCACTATCAGATTAGAGCCATAAAGGAGAATAGACATCTAAAACCCCACTACCACTATCAGATTAGAGCCATAAAGGAGACTAGACATCTACCACCCCACTACCACTATCAGATTAGAGCCATAAAGGAGACTAGACATCTACCACTATCAGATTAGAGCCATAAAGGAGACTAGACATCTACCACCCCACTACCACTATCAGATTAGAGCCATAAAGGAGACTAGACATCTACCACTATCAGATTAGAGCCATAAAGGAGACTAGACATCTACCACCCCACTACCACTATCAGATTAGAGCCATAAAGGAGACTAGATATCTATCAACCCACTGCCACTATCAGATTAGAGCCATAAAGGAGAATAGACATCTATCAACCCACTGCCACTATCAGATTAGAGCCATAAAGGAGACTAGACATCTACCACCCCACTACCACTATCAGATTAGAGCCATAAAGGAGACTAGACATCTACCACTATCAGATTAGAGCCATAAAGGAGACTAGACATCTACCACCCCACTACCACTATCAGATTAGAGCCATAAAGGAGACTAGACATCTACCACTATCAGATTAGAGCCATAAAGGAGACTAGACATCTACCACCCCACTACCACTATCAGATTAGAGCCATAAAGGAGACTAGATATCTATCAACCCACTGCCACTATCAGATTAGAGCCATAAAGGAGAATAGACATCTATCAACCCACTGCCACTATCAGATTAGAGCCATAAAGGAGACTAGACATCTACCACCCCACTACCACTATCAGATTAGAGCCATAAAGGAGACTAGACATCTATCACACCACTACCACTATCAGATTAGAGCCATAAAGGAGACTAGACATCTATCACACCACTACCACTATCAGATTAGAGCCATAAAGGAGACTAGACATCTATCAACCCACTGCCACTATCAGATTAGAGCCATAAAGGAGACTAGACATCTACCACCCCACTACCACTATCAGATTAGAGCCATAAAGGAGACTAGATATCTATCAACCCACTGCCACTATCAGATTAGAGCCATAAAGGAGACTAGACATCTACCACCCCACTACCACTATCAGGTTAGAGCCATAAAGGAGACTAGACATCTACCACCCCACTACCACTATCAGATTAGAGCCATAAAGGAGACTAGACATCTATCATACCACTACCACTATCAGAATAGAGCCATAAAGGAGACTAGACATCTATCACCCCACTACCACTATCAGATTAGAGCCATAAAGGAGAATAGACATCTAAAACCCCACTACCACTATCAGATTAGAGCCATAAAGGAGACTAGACATCTACCACCCCACTACCACTATCAGATTAGAGCCATAAAGGAGACTAGACATCTACCACTATCAGATTAGAGCCATAAAGGAGACTAGACATCTACCACCCCACTACCACTATCAGATTAGAGCCATAAAGGAGAATAGACATCTAAAACCCCACTACCACTATCAGATTAGAGCCATAAAGGAGACTAGACATCTACCACCCCACTACCACTATCAGATTAGAGCCATAAAGGAGACTAGACATCTATCACACCACTACCACTATCAGATTAGAGCCATAAAGGAGACTAGACATCTATCAACCCACTGCCACTATCAGATTAGAGCCATAAAGGAGACTAGACATCTATCACACCACTACCACTATCAGATTAGAGCCATAAAGGAGACTAGACATCTATCACACCACTACCACTATCAGATTAGAGCCATAAAGGAGACTAGACATCTATCAACCCGCTGCCACTATCAGATTAGAGCCATAAAGGAGACTAGACATCTATCACACCACTACCACTATCAGGTTAGAGCCATAAAGGAGACTATATATCTATCAACCCACTGCCACTATCAGATTAGAGCCATAAAGGAGACTAGACATCTACCACCCCACTACCACTATCAGGTTAGAGCCATAAAGGAGACTAGACATCTACCACTATCAGATTAGAGCCATAAAGGAGACTAGACATCTACCACCCCACTACCACTATCAGATTAGAGCCATAAAGGAGAATAGACATCTAAAATCCCACTACCACTATCAGATTAGAGCCATAAAGGAGACTAGACATCTACCACCCCACTACCACTATCAGATTAGAGCCATAAAGGAGACTAGACATCTACCACCCCACTACCACTATCAGGTTAGAGCCATAAAGGAGACTAGATATCTATCAACCCACTACCACTATCAGATTAGAGCCATAAAGGAGACTAGACATCTACCACCCCACTACCACTATCAGGTTAGAGCCATAAAGGAGACTAGACATCTACCACTATCAGATTAGAGCCATAAAGGAGACTAGACATCTACCACCCCACTACCACTATCAGATTAGAGCCATAAAGGAGAATAGACATCTAAAATCCCACTACCACTATCAGATTAGAGCCATAAAGGAGACTAGACATCTACCACCCCACTACCACTATCAGATTAGAGCCATAAAGGAGACTAGACATCTACCACCCCACTACCACTATCAGGTTAGAGCCATAAAGGAGACTAGACATCTACCACCCCACTACCACTATCAGATTAGAGCCATAAAGGAGACTAGACATCTACCACTATCAGATTAGAGCCATAAAGGAGACTAGACATCTACCACCCCACTACCACTATCAGATTAGAGCCATAAAGGAGACTAGATATCTATCAACCCACTGCCACTATCAGATTAGAGCCATAAAGGAGAATAGACATCTATCAACCCACTGCCACTATCAGATTAGAGCCATAAAGGAGACTAGACATCTACCACCCCACTACCACTATCAGATTAGAGCCATAAAGGAGACTAGACATCTATCACACCACTACCACTATCAGATTAGAGCCATAAAGGAGAATAGACATCTATCAACCCACTGCCACTATCAGATTAGAGCCATAAAGGAGACTAGACATCTACCACCCCACTACCACTATCAGATTAGAGCCATAAAGGAGACTAGATATCTATCAACCCACTTCCACTATCAGATTAGAGCCATAAAGGAGACTAGACATCTACCACCCCACTACCACTATCAGATTAGAGCCATAAAGGAGACTACACATCTACCACCCCACTACCACTATCAGATTAGAGACATAAAGGAGACTAGACATCTACCACTATCAAATTAGAGCCATAAAGGAGACTAGACATCTACCACTATCAGATTAGAGCCATAAAGGAGACTAGACATCTATCACCCCCCTACCACTATCAGATTAGAGCCATAAAGGAGAATAGACATCTAAAACCCCACTACCACTATCAGATTAGAGCCATAAAGGAGACTAGACATCTACCACCCCACTACCACTATCAGATTAGAGCCATAAAGGAGACTAGACATCTACCACTATCAGATTAGAGCCATAAAGGAGACTAGACATCTACCACCCCACTACCACTATCAGATTAGAGCCATAAAGGAGACTAGACATCTATCACACCACTACCACTGTCAGATTAGAGCCATAAAGGAGACTAGACATCTATCACACCACTACCACTATCAGATTAGAGCCATAAAGGAGAATAGACATCTATCAACCCACTGCCACTATCAGATTAGAGCCATAAAGGAGAATAGACATCTATCAACCCACTGCCACTATCAGATTAGAGCCATAAAGGAGACTAGACATCTATCACACCACTACCACTATCAGATTAGAGCCATAAAGGAGACTAGACATCTATCACACCACTACCACTATCAGATTAGAGCCATAAAGGAGAATAGACATCTATCAACCCACTGCCCCTATCAGATTAGAGCCATAAAGGAGACTAGACATCTACCACCCCACTACCACTATCAGATTAGAGCCATAAAGGAGACTAGACATCTATCATACCACTACCACTATCAGATTAGAGCCATAAAGGAGAATAGACATCTATCAACCCACTGCCACTATCAGATTAGAGCCATAAAGGATACTAGACATCTACCACCCCACTACCACTATCAGATTAGAGCCATAAAGGAGACTAGATATCTATCAACCCACTGCCACTATCAGATTAGAGCCATAAAGGAGACTAGACATCTACCACCCCACTACCACTATCAGATTAGAGCCATAAAGGAGACTAGATATCTATCAACCCACTGCCACTATCAGATTAGAGCCATAAAGGAGACTAGACATCTACCACCCCACTACCACTATCAGATTAGAGCCATAAAGGAGACTAGACATCTACCACCCCACTACCACTATCAGATTAGAGCCATAAAGGAGACTAGACATCTACCACCCCACTACCACTATCAGATTAGAGCCATAAAGGAGACTAGACATCTACCACTATCAGATTAGAGCCATAAAGGAGACTAGACATCTACCACCCCACTACCACTATCAGATTAGAGCCATAAAGGAGACTAGATATCTATCAACCCACTGCCACTATCAGATTAGAGCCATAAAGGAGACTAAACATCTATCACCCCACTACCACTATCAGATTAGAGCCATAAAGGAGAATAGACATCTAAAACCCCACTACCACTATCAGATTAGAGCCATAAAGGAGACTAGACATCTATCACACCACTACCACTATCAGATTAGAGCCATAAAGGAGACTAGATATCTATCAACCCACTGCCACTATCAGATTAGAGCCATAAAGGAGACTAGACATCTATCACACCACTACCACTATCAGATTAGAGCCATAAAGGAGACTAGACATCTATCACACCACTACCACTATCAGATTAGAGCCATAAAGGAGACTAGACATCTATCAACCAACTGCCACTATCAGATTAGAGCCATAAAGGAGACTAGACATCTACCACCCCACTACCACTATCAGATTAGAGCCATAAAGGAGACTAGATATCTATCAACCCACTGCCACTATCAGATTAGAGCCATAAAGGAGACTAGACATCTACCACCCCACTACCACTATCAGATTAGAGCCATAAAGGAGACTAGACATCTACCACCCCACTACCACTATCAGATTAGAGCCATAAAGGAGACTAGACATCTACCACTATCAGATTAGAGCCATAAAGGAGACTAGACATCTACCACCCCACTACCACTATCAGATTAGAGCCATAAAGGAGACTAGACATCTACCACCCCACTACCACTATCAGATTAGAGCCATAAAGGAGACTAGATATCTATCAACCCACTGCCACTATCAGATTAGAGCCATAAAGGAGACTAGACATCTATCACACCACTACCACTATCAGATTAGAGCCATAAAGGAGACTAGACATCTATCACACCACTACCACTATCAGATTAGAGCCATAAAGGAGACTAGACATCTATCAACCCACTGCCACTATCAGATTAGAGCCATAAAGGAGACTAGACATCTACCACTATCAGATTAGAGCCATAAGGAGACTAGACATCTACCACTATCAGATTAGAGCCATAAAGGAGACTAGACATCTACCACCCCACTACCACTATCAGATTAGAGCCATAAAGGAGACTAGATATCTATCAACCCACTGCCACTATCAGATTAGAGCCATAAAGGAGACTAGACATCTATCACACCACTACCACTATCAGATTAGAGCCATAAAGGAGACTAGACATCTATCACACCACTACCACTATCAGATTAGAGCCATAAAGGAGAATAGACATCTATCAACCCACTGCCACTATCAGATTAGAGCCATAAAGGAGACTAGACATCTACCACCCCACTACCACTATCAGATTAGAGCCATAAAGGAGACTAGACATCTACCACCCCACTACCACTATCAGATTAGAGCCATAAAGGAGACTAGACATCTACCACTATCAGATTAGAGCCATAAAGGAGACTAGACATCTACCACTATCAGATTAGAGCCATAAAGGAGACTAGACATCTACCACCCCACTACCACTATCAGATTAGAGCCATAAAGGAGACTAGATATCTATCAACCCACTGCCACTATCAGATTAGAGCCATAAAGGAGACTAGACATCTATCACCCCCCTACCACTATCAGATTAGAGCCATAAAGGAGAATAGACATCTAAAACCCCACTACCACTATCAGATTAGAGCCATAAAGGAGACTAGACATCTACCACCCCACTACCACTATCAGATTAGAGCCATAAAGGAGACTAGACATCTACCACTATCAGATTAGAGCCATAAAGGAGACTAGAAATCTACCACCCCACTACCACTATCAGATTAGAGCCATAAAGGAGACTAGACATCTATCACACCACTACCACTATCAGATTAGAGCCATAAAGGAGACTAGACATCTATCACACCACTACCACTATCAGATTAGAGCCATAAAGGAGACTAGACATCTATCACACCACTACCACTATCAGATTAGAGCCATAAAGGAGAATAGACATCTATCAACCCACTGCCACTATCAGATTAGAGCCATAAAGGAGACTAGACATCTACCACCCCACTACCACTATCAGATTAGAGCCATAAAGGAGACTAGACATCTATCACACCACTACCACTATCAGATTAGAGCCATAAAGGAGAATAGACATCTATCAACCCACTGCCACTATCAGATTAGAGCCATAAAGGAGACTAGACATCTACCACCCCACTACCACTATCAGATTAGAGCCATAAAGGAGACTAGACATCTACCACCCCACTACCACTATCAGATTAGAGCCATAAAGGAGACTAGACATCTACCACTATCAGATTAGAGCCATAAAGGAGACTAGACATCTACCACTATCAGATTAGAGCCATAAAGGAGACTAGACATCTACCACCCCACTACCACTATCAGATTAGAGCCATAAAGGAGACTAGATATCTATCAACCCACTGCCACTATCAGATTAGAGCCATAAAGGAGACTAGACATCTATCACCCCCTTACCACTATCAGATTAGAGCCATAAAGGAGAATAGACATCTAAAACCCCACTACCACTATCAGATTAGAGCCATAAAGGAGACTAGACATCTACCACCCCACTACCACTATCAGATTAGAGCCATAAAGGAGACTAGACATCTACCACTATCAGATTAGAGCCATAAAGGAGACTAGAAATCTACCACCCCACTACCACTATCAGATTAGAGCCATAAAGGAGACTAGACATCTATCACACCACTACCACTATCAGATTAGAGCCATAAAGGAGACTAGACATCTATCACACCACTACCACTATCAGATTAGAGCCATAAAGGAGACTAGACATCTATCACACCACTACCACTATCAGATTAGAGCCATAAAGGAGAATAGACATCTATCAACCCACTGCCACTATCAGATTAGAGCCATAAAGGAGACTAGACATCTATCACACCACTACCACTATCAGATTAGAGCCATAAAGGAGAATAGACATCTATCAACCCACTGCCACTATCAGATTAGAGCCATAAAGGAGACTAGACATCTACCACCCCACTACCACTATCAGATTAGAGCCATAAAGGAGACTAGACATCTATCATACCACTACCACTATCAGATTAGAGCCATAAAGGAGACTAGACATCTACCACCCCACTACCACTATCAGATTAGAGCCATAAAGGAGACTAGATATCTATCAACCCACTGCCACTATCAGATTAGAGCCATAAAGGAGACTAGACATCTACCACCCCACTACCACTATCAGATTAGAGCCATAAAGGAGACTAGATATCTATCAACCCACTGCCACTATCAGATTAGAGCCATAAAGGAGACTAGACATCTATCACCCCACTACCACTATCAGATTAGAGCCATAAAGGAGAATAGACATCTAAAACCCCACTACCACTATCAGATTAGAGCCATAAAGGAGACTAGACATCTACCACCCCACTACCACTATCAGATTAGAGCCATAAAGGAGAATAGACATCTATCAACCCACTGCCACTATCAGATTAGAGCCATAAAGGAGACTAGACATCTACCACCCCACTACCACTATCAGATTAGAGCCATAAAGGAGACTAGACATCTATCACACCACTACCACTATCAGATTAGAGCCATAAAGGAGAATAGACATCTATCAACCCACTGCCACTATCAGATTAGAGCCATAAAGGAGACTAGACATCTACCACCCCACTACCACTATCAGATTAGAGCCATAAAGGAGACTAGACATCTACCACCCCACTACCACTATCAGATTAGAGCCATAAAGGAGACTAGACATCTACCACTATCAGATTAGAGCCATAAAGGAGACTAGACATCTACCACTATCAGATTAGAGCCATAAAGGAGACTAGACATCTACCACCCCACTACCACTATCAGATTAGAGCCATAAAGGAGACTAGATATCTATCAACCCACTGCCACTATCAGATTAGAGCCATAAAGGAGACTAGACATCTATCACCCCCCTACCACTATCAGATTAGAGCCATAAAGGAGAATAGACATCTAAAACCCCACTACCACTATCAGATTAGAGCCATAAAGGAGACTAGACATCTACCACCCCACTACCACTATCAGATTAGAGCCATAAAGGAGACTAGACATCTACCACTATCAGATTAGAGCCATAAAGGAGACTAGAAATCTACCACCCCACTACCACTATCAGATTAGAGCCATAAAGGAGACTAGACATCTATCACACCACTACCACTATCAGATTAGAGCCATAAAGGAGACTAGACATCTATCACACCACTACCACTATCAGATTAGAGCCATAAAGGAGACTAGACATCTATCACACCACTACCACTATCAGATTAGAGCCATAAAGGAGAATAGACATCTATCAACCCACTGCCACTATCAGATTAGAGCCATAAAGGAGACTAGACATCTATCACACCACTACCACTATCAGATTAGAGCATATAAAGGAGAATAGACATCTATCAACCCACTGCCACTATCAGATTAGAGCCATAAAGGAGACTAGACATCTACCACCCCACTACCACTATCAGATTAGAGCCATAAAGGAGACTAGACATCTACCACTATCAGATTAGAGCCATAAAGGAGACTAGACATCTACCACCCCACTACCACTATCAGATTAGAGCCATAAAGGAGAATAGACATCTATCAACCCACTGCCACTATCAGATTAGAGCCATAAAGGAGACTAGACATCTACCACCCCACTACCACTATCAGATTAGAGCCATAAAGGAGACTAGATATCTATCAACCCACTGCCACTATCAGATTAGAGCCATAAAGGAGACTAGACATCTACCACCCCACTACCACTATCAGATTAGAGCCATAAAGGAGACTAGATATCTATCAACCCACTGCCACTATCAGATTAGAGCCATAAAGGAGACTAGACATCTATCACCCCACTACCACTATCAGATTAGAGCCATAAAGGAGAATAGACATCTAAAACCCCACTACCACTATCAGATTAGAGCCATAAAGGAGACTAGACATCTACCACCCCACTACCACTATCAGATTAGAGCCATAAAGGAGACTAGACATCTACCACTATCAGATTAGAGCCATAAAGGAGACTAGACATCTACCACCCCACTACCACTATCAGATTAGAGCCATAAAGGAGACTAGACATCTATCACACCACTACCACTATCAGATTAGAGCCTTAAAGGAGACTAGACATCTATCACACCACTACCACTATCAGATTAGAGCCATAAAGGAGAATAGACATCTATCACACCACTACCACTATCAGATTAGAGCCATAAAGGAGAATAGACATCTATCAACCCACTGCAACTATCAGATTAGAGCCATAAAGGAGACTAGACATCTACCACCCCACTACCACTATCAGATTAGAGACATAAAGGAGACTAGATATCTATCAACCCACTGCCACTATCAGATTAGAGCCATAAAGGAGACTAGACATCTACCACCCCACTACCACTATCAGATTAGAGCCATAAAGGAGACTAGACATCTACCACCCCACTACCACTATCAGATTAGAGCCATAAAGGAGACTAGACATCTACCACTATCAGATTAGAGCCATAAAGGAGACTAGACATCTACCACCCCACTACCACTATCAGTTTAGAGCCATGAAGGAGACTAGATATCTATCAACCCACTGCCACTATCAGATTAGAGCCATAAAGGAGACTAGACATCTATCACCCCACTACCACTATCAGATTAGAGCCATAAAGGAGAATAGACATCTAAAACCCCACTACCACTATCAGATTAGAGCCATGAAGGAGACTAGACATCTATCACACCACTACCACTATCAGATTAGAGCCATAAAGGAGACTAGATATCTATCAACCCACTGCCACTATCAGATTAGAGCCATAAAGGAGACTAGACATCTATCACACCACTACCACTATCAGATTAGAGCCATAAAGGAGACTAGACATCTATCACACCACTACCACTATCAGATTAGAGCCATAAAGGAGACTAGACATCTATCAACCCACTGCCACTATCAGATTAGAGCCATAAAGGAGACTAGACATCTACCACCCCACTACCACTATCAGATTAGAGCCATAAAGGAGACTAGATATCTATCAACCCACTGCCACTATCAGATTAGAGCCATAAAGGAGACTAGACATCTACCACCCCACTACCACTATCAGGTTAGAGCCATAAAGGAGACTAGACATCTACCACCCCACTACCACTATCAGATTAGAGCCATAAAGGAGACTAGACATCTACCACTATCAGATTAGAGCCATAAAGGAGACTAGACATCTACCACCCCACTACCACTATCAGATTAGAGCCATAAAGGAGACTAGACATCTATCACACCACTACCACTATCAGATTAGAGCCATAAAGGAGAATAGACATCTATCAACCCACTGCCACTATCAGATTAGAGCCATAAAGGAGACTAGACATCTACCACCCCACTACCACTATCAGATTAGAGCCATAAAGGAGACTAGACATCTACCACTATCAGATTAGAGCCATAAAGGAGACTAGACATCTAACCACCCCACTACCACTATCAGATTAGAGCCATAAAGGAGACTAGATATCTATCAACCCACTGCCACTATCAGATTAGAGCCATAAAGGAGACTAGACATCTATCACCCCACTACCACTATCAGATTAGAGCCATAAAGGAGAATAGACATCTAAAACCCCACTACCACTATCAGATTAGAGCCATAAAGGAGACTAGACATCTATCACACCACTACCACTATCAGATTAGAGCCATAAAGGAGAATAGACATCTATCAACCCACTGCCACTATCAGATTAGAGCCATAAAGGAGACTAGACATCTACCACCCCACTACCACTATCAGATTAGAGCCATAAAGGAGACTAGATATCTATCAACCCACTTCCACTATCAGATTAGAGCCATAAAGGAGACTAGACATCTACCACCCCACTACCACTATCAGATTAGAGCCATAAAGGAGACTAGACATCTACCACCCCACTACCACTATCAGATTAGAGCCATAAAGGAGACTAGACATCTACCACTATCAGATTAGAGCCATAAAGGAGACTAGACATCTACCACTATCAGATTAGAGCCATAAAGGAGACTAGACATCTACCACCCCACTACCACTATCAGATTAGAGCCATAAAGGAGACTAGATATCTATCAACCCACTGCCACTATCAGATTAGAGCCATAAAGGAGACTAGACATCTATCACCCCCCTACCACTATCAGATTAGAGCCATAAAGGAGAATAGACATCTAAAACCCCACTACCACTATCAGATTAGAGCCATAAAGGAGACTAGACATCTACCACCCCACTACCACTATCAGATTAGAGCCATAAAGGAGACTAGACATCTACCACTATCAGATTAGAGCCATAAAGGAGACTAGACATCTACCACCCCACTACCACTATCAGATTAGAGCCATAAAGGAGACTAGACATCTATCACACCACTACCACTATCAGATTAGAGCCATAAAGGAGAATAGACATCTATCAACCCACTGCCACTATCAGATTAGATCCATAAAGGAGACTAGACATCTATCACACCACTACCACTATCAGATTAGAGCCATAAAGGAGACTAGACATCTATCACACCACTACCACTATCAGATTAGAGCCATAAAGGAGAATAGACATCTAAAACCCCACTACCACTATCAGATTAGAGCCATAAAGGAGACTAGACATCTATCACACCACTACCACTATCAGATTAGAGCCATAAAGGAGAATAGACATCTATCAACCCACTGCCACTATCAGATTAGAGCCATAAAGGAGACTAGACATCTACCACCCCACTACCACTATCAGATTAGAGCCATAAAGGAGAATAGACATCTATCAACCCACTGCCACTATCAGATTAGAGCCATAAAGGAGACTAGACATCTATCACACCACTACCACTATCAGATTAGAGCCATAAAGGAGACTAGACATCTATCACACCACTACCACTATCAGATTAGAGCCAAAAAGGAGAATAGACATCTATCAACCCACTGCCACTATCAGATTAGAGCCATAAAGGAGACTAGACATCTACCACCCCACTACCACTATCAGATTAGAGCCATAAAGGAGACTAGACATCTATCATACCACTACCACTATCAGATTAGAGCCATAAAGGAGAATAGACATCTATCAACCCACTGCCACTATCAGATTAGAGCCATAAAGGAGACTAGACATCTACCACCCCACTACCACTATCAGATTAGAGCCATAAAGGAGACTAGATATCTATCAACCCACTGCCACTATCAGATTAGAGCCATAAAGGAGACTAGACATCTACCACCCCACTACCACTATCAGATTAGAGCCATAAAGGAGACTAGATATCTATCAACCCACTGCCACTATCAGATTAGAGCCATAAAGGAGACTAGACATCTATCACCCCACTACCACTATCAGATTAGAGCCATAAAGGAGAATAGACATCTAAAACCCCACTACCACTATCAGATTAGAGCCATAAAGGAGACTAGACATCTACCACCCCACTACCACTATCAGATTAGAGCCATAAAGGAGACTAGACATCTACCACCCCACTACCACTATCAGATTAGAGCCATAAAGGAGACTAGATATCTATCAACCCACTGCCACTATCAGATTAGAGCCATAAAGGAGAATAGACATCTATCAACCCACTGCCACTATCAGATTAGAGCCATAAAGGAGACTAGACATCTACCACCCCACTACCACTATCAGATTAGAGCCATAAAGGAGACTAGACATCTATCACACCACTACCACTATCAGATTAGAGCCATAAAGGAGAATAGACATCTATCAACCCACTGCCACTATCAGATTAGAGCCATAAAAGAGACTAGACATCTACCACCCCACTACCACTATCAGATTAGAGCCATAAAGGAGACTAGACATCTACCACTATCAGATTAGAGCCATAAAGGAGACTAGACATCTACCACCCCACTACCACTATCAGATTAGAGCCATAAAGGAGACTAGATATCTATCAACCCACTGCCACTATCAGATTAGAGCCATAAAGGAGACTAGACATCTATCACCCCACTACCACTATCAGATTAGAGCCATAAAGGAGAATAGACATCTAAAACCCCACTACCACTATCAGATTAGAGCCATAAAGGAGACTAGACATCTATCACCCCCCTACCACTATCAGATTAGAGCCATAAAGGAGACTAGACATCTACCACCCCACTACCACTATCAGATTAGAGCCATAAAGGAGACTAGACATCTACCACTATCAGATTAGAGCCATAAAGGAGACTAGACATCTACCACTATCAGATTAGAGCCATAAAGGAGACTAGACATCTACCACCCCACTACCACTATCAGATTAGAGCCATAAAGGAGACTAGATATCTATCAACCCACTGCCACTATCAGATTAGAGCCATAAAGGAGACTAGACATCTATCACCCCCCTACCACTATCAGATTAGAGCCATAAAGGAGACTAGACATCTACCACCCCACTACCACTATCAGATTAGAGCCATAAAGGAGACTAGACATCTACCACTATCAGATTAGAGCCATAAAGGAGACTAGACATCTACCACCCCACTACCACTATCAGATTAGAGCCATAAAGGAGACTAGACATCTATCACACCACTACCACTATCAGATTAGAGCCATAAAGGAGACTAGACATCTATCACACCACTACCACTATCAGATTAGAGCCATAAAGGAGAATAGACATCTAAAACCCCACTACCACTATCAGATTAGAGCCATAAAGGAGACTAGACATCTATCACACCACTACCACTATCAGATTAGAGCCATAAAGGAGAATAGACATCTATCAACCCACTGCCACTATCAGATTAGAGCCATAAAGGAGACTAGACATCTACCACCCCACTACCACTATCAGATTAGAGCCATAAAGGAGACTAGATATCTATCAACCCACTGCCACTATCAGATTAGAGCCATAAAGGAGACTAGACATCTATCACACCACTACCACTATCAGATTAGAGCCATAAAGGAGACTAGACATCTATCACACCACTACCACTATCAGATTAGAGCCATAAAGGAGAATAGACATCTATCAACCCACTGCCACTATCAGATTAGAGCCATAAAGGAGACTAGACATCTACCACCCCACTACCACTATCAGATTAGAGCCATAAAGGAGAATAGACATCTATCAACCCACTGCCACTATCAGATTAGAGCCATAAAGGAGACTAGACATCTATCACACCACTACCACTATCAGATTAGAGCCATAAAGGAGACTAGACATCTATCACACCACTACCACTATCAGATTAGAGCCAAAAAGGAGAATAGACATCTATCAACCCACTGCCACTATCAGATTAGAGCCATAAAGGAGACTAGACATCTACCACCCCACTACCACTATCAGATTAGAGCCATAAAGGAGACTAGACATCTATCATACCACTACCACTATCAGATTAGAGCCATAAAGGAGAATAGACATCTATCAACCCACTGCCACTATCAGATTAGAGCCATAAAGGAGACTAGACATCTACCACCCCACTACCACTATCAGATTAGAGCCATAAAGGAGACTAGATATCTATCAACCCACTGCCACTATCAGATTAGAGCCATAAAGGAGACTAGACATCTACCACCCCACTACCACTATCAGATTAGAGCCATAAAGGAGACTAGATATCTATCAACCCACTGCCACTATCAGATTAGAGCCATAAAGGAGACTAGACATCTATCACCCCACTACCACTATCAGATTAGAGCCATAAAGGAGAATAGACATCTAAAACCCCACTACCACTATCAGATTAGAGCCATAAAGGAGACTAGACATCTACCACCCCACTACCACTATCAGATTAGAGCCATAAAGGAGACTAGACATCTACCACCCCACTACCACTATCAGATTAGAGCCATAAAGGAGACTAGATACCTATCAACCCACTGCCACTATCAGATTAGAGCCATAAAGGAGAATAGACATCTATCAACCCACTGCCACTATCAGATTAGAGCCATAAAGGAGACTAGACATCTACCACCCCACTACCACTATCAGATTAGAGCCATAAAGGAGACTAGACATCTATCACACCACTACCACTATCAGATTAGAGCCATAAAGGAGAATAGACATCTATCAACCCACTGCCACTATCAGATTAGAGCCATAAAAGAGACTAGACATCTACCACCCCACTACCACTATCAGATTAGAGCCATAAAGGAGACTAGACATCTACCACTATCAGATTAGAGCCATAAAGGAGACTAGACATCTACCACCCCACTACCACTATCAGATTAGAGCCATAAAGGAGACTAGATATCTATCAACCCACTGCCACTATCAGATTAGAGCCATAAAGGAGACTAGACATCTATCACCCCACTACCACTATCAGATTAGAGCCATAAAGGAGAATAGACATCTAAAACCCCACTACCACTATCAGATTAGAGCCATAAAGGAGACTAGACATCTATCACACCACTACCACTATCAGATTAGAGCCATAAAGGAGAATAGACATCTATCAACCCACTGCCACTATCAAATTAGAGCCATAAAGGAGACTAGACATCTACCACCCCACTACCACTATCAGTTTAGAGCCATAAAGGAGACTAGACATCTATCACCCCCCTACCACTATCAGATTAGAGCCATAAAGGAGAATAGACATCTAAAACCCCACTACCACTATCAGATTAGAGCCATAAAGGAGACTAGACATCTACCACCCCACTACCACTATCAGATTAGAGCCATAAAGGAGACTAGACATCTATCACACCACTACCACTATCAGATTAGAGCCATAAAGGAGAATAGACATCTATCAACCCACTGCCACTATCAGATTAGAGCCATAAAGGAGACTAGACATCTATCACACCACTACCACTATCAGATTAGAGCCATAAAGGAGACTAGACATCTATCACACCACTACCACTATCAGATTAGAGCCATAAAGGAGAATAGACATCTAAAACCCCACTACCACTATCAGATTAGAGCCATAAAGGAGACTAGACATCTATCACACCACTACCACTATCAGATTAGAGCCAAAAAGGAGAATAGACATCTATCAACCCACTGCCACTATCAGATTAGAGCCATAAAGGAGACTAGACATCTACCACCCCACTACCACTATCAGATTAGAGCCATAAAGGAGACTAGACATCTATCATACCACTACCACTATCAGATTAGAGCCATAAAGGAGAATAGACATCTATCAACCCACTGCCACTATCAGATTAGAGCCATAAAGGAGACTAGACATCTACCACCCCACTACCACTATCAGATTAGAGCCATAAAGGAGACTAGATATCTATCAACCCACTGCCACTATCAGATTAGAGCCATAAAGGAGACTAGACATCTACCACCCCACTACCACTATCAGATTAGAGCCATAAAGGAGACTAGATATCTATCAACCCACTGCCACTATCAGATTAGAGCCATAAAGGAGACTAGACATCTATCACCCCACTACCACTATCAGATTAGAGCCATAAAGGAGAATAGACATCTAAAACCCCACTACCACTATCAGATTAGAGCCATAAAGGAGACTAGACATCTACCACCCCACTACCACTATCAGATTAGAGCCATAAAGGAGACTAGATATCTATCAACCCACTGCCACTATCAGATTAGAGCCATAAAGGAGACTAGACATCTATCACACCACTACCACTATCAGATTAGAGCCATAAAGGAGACTAGACATCTATCACACCACTACCACTATCAGATTAGAGCCATAAAGGAGAATAGACATCTATCAACCCACTGCCACTATCAGATTAGAGCCATAAAGGAGACTAGACATCTACCACCCCACTACCACTATCAGATTAGAGCCATAAAGGAGACTAGATATCTATCAACCCACTTCCACTATCAGATTAGAGCCATAAAGGAGACTAGACATCTACCACCCCACTACCACTATCAGATTAGAGCCATAAAGGAGACTAGACATCTACCACCCCACTACCACTATCAGATTAGAGCCATAAAGGAGACTAGACATCTACCACCCCACTACCACTATCAGATTAGAGCCATAAAGGAGACTAGACATCTACCACTATCAGATTAGAGCCATAAAGGAGACTAGACATCTACCACTATCAGATTAGAGCCATAAAGGAGACTAGACATCTACCACCCCACTACCACTATCAGATTAGAGCCATAAAGGAGACTAGATATCTATCAACCCACTGCCACTATCAGATTAGAGCCATAAAGGAGACTAGACATCTATCACCCCCCTACCACTATCAGATTAGAGCCATAAAGGAGACTAGACATCTACCACCCCACTACCACTATCAGATTAGAGCCATAAAGGAGACTAGACATCTACCACTATCAGATTAGAGCCATAAAGGAGACTAGACATCTACCACCCCACTACCACTATCAGATTAGAGCCATAAAGGAGACTAGACATCTATCACACCACTACCACTATCAGATTAGAGCCATAAAGGAGAACAGACATCTATCAACCCACTGCCACTATCAGATTAGAGCCATAAAGGAGACTAGACATCTATCACACCACTACCACTATCAGATTAGAGCCATAAAGGAGACTAGACATCTATCACACCACTACCACTATCAGATTAGAGCCATAAAGGAGAATAGACATCTAAAACCCCACTACCACTATCAGATTAGAGCCATAAAGGAGACTAGACATCTATCACACCACTACCACTATCAGATTAGAGCCATAAAGGAGAATAGACATCTATCAACCCACTGCCACTATCAGATTAGAGCCATAAAGGAGACTAGACATCTACCACCCCACTACCACTATCAGATTAGAGCCATAAAGGAGACTAGACATCTATCACACCACTACCACTATCAGATTAGAGCCATAAAGGAGACTAGACATCTATCACACCACTACCACTATCAGATTAGAGCCATAAAGGAGAATAGACATCTATCAACCCACTGCCACTATCAGATTAGAGCCATAAAGGAGACTAGACATCTACCACCCCACTACC
Organism: Salvelinus fontinalis; assembly: GCF_029448725.1. Taxonomy (NCBI): domain Eukaryota; kingdom Metazoa; phylum Chordata; class Actinopteri; order Salmoniformes; family Salmonidae; genus Salvelinus; species Salvelinus fontinalis. The sequence continues at coordinate 60,071 of NW_026600732.1, read as the reverse complement.
ACTATCAGATTAGAGCCATAAAGGAGAATAGACATCTATCAACCCACTGCCACTATCAGATTAGAGCCATAAAGGAGACTAGACATCTATCACACCACTACCACTATCAGATTAGAGCCATAAAGGAGACTAGACATCTATCACACCACTACCACTATCAGATTAGAGCCAAAAAGGAGAATAGACAACTATCAACCCACTGCCACTATCAGATTAGAGCCATAAAGGAGACTAGACATCTACCACCCCACTACCACTATCAGATTAGAGCCATAAAGGAGACTAGACATCTATCATACCACTACCACTATCAGATTAGAGCCATAAAGGAGAATAGACATCTATCAACCCACTGCCACTATCAGATTAGAGCCATAAAGGAGACTAGACATCTACCACCCCACTACCACTATCAGATTAGAGCCATAAAGGAGACTAGATATCTATCAACCCACTGCCACTATCAGATTAGAGCCATAAAGGAGACTAGACATCTACCACCCCACTACCACTATCAGATTAGAGCCATAAAGGAGACTAGATATCTATCAACCCACTGCCACTATCAGATTAGAGCCATAAAGGAGACTAGACATCTATCACCCCACTACCACTATCAGATTAGAGCCATAAAGGAGAATAGACATCTAAAACCCCACTACCACTATCAGATTAGAGCCATAAAGGAGACTAGACATCTACCACCCCACTACCACTATCAGATTAGAGCCATAAAGGAGTCTAGACATCTACCACCCCACTACCACTATCAGATTAGAGCCATAAAGGAGACTAGATATCTATCAACCCACTGCCACTATCAGATTAGAGCCATAAAGGAGAATAGACATCTATCAACCCACTGCCACTATCAGATTAGAGCCATAAAGGAGACTAGACATCTACCACCCCACTACCACTATCAGATTAGAGCCATAAAGGAGACTAGACATCTATCATACCACTACCACTATCAGATTAGAGCCATAAAGGAGAATAGACATCTATCAACCCACTGCCACTATCAGATTAGAGCCATAAAGGAGACTAGACATCTACCACCCCACTACCACTATCAGATTAGAGCCATAAAGGAGACTAGATATCTATCAACCCACTGCCACTATCAGATTAGAGCCATAAAGGAGACTAGACATCTACCACCCCACTACCACTATCAGATTAGAGCCATAAAGGAGACTAGATATCTATCAACCCACTGCCACTATCAGATTAGAGCCATAAAGGAGACTAGACATCTATCACCCCACTACCACTATCAGATTAGAGCCATAAAGGAGAATAGACATCTAAAACCCCACTACCACTATCAGATTAGAGCCATAAAGGAGACTAGACATCTACCACCCCACTACCACTATCAGATTAGAGCCATAAAGGAGACTAGATATCTATCAACCCACTGCCACTATCAGATTAGAGCCATAAAGGAGACTAGACATCTATCACACCACTACCACTATCAGATTAGAGCCATAAAGGAGACTAGACATCTATCACACCACTACCACTATCAGATTAGAGCCATAAAGGAGAATAGACATCTATCAACCCACTGCCACTATCAGATTAGAGCCATAAAGGAGACTAGACATCTACCACCCCACTACCACTATCAGATTAGAGCCATAAAGGAGACTAGACATCTATCACACCACTACCACTATCAGATTAGAGCCATAAAGGAGAATAGACATCTACCACCCCACTACCACTATCAGATTAGAGCCATAAAGGAGACTAGACATCTACCACCCCACTACCACTATCAGATTAGAGCCATAAAGGAGACTAGACATCTACCACCCCACTACCACTATCAGATTAGAGCCATAAAGGAGACTAGACATCTACCACTATCAGATTAGAGCCATAAAGGAGACTAGACATCTACCACTATCAGATTAGAGCCATAAAGGAGACAAGACATCTACCACCCCACTACCACTATCAGATTAGAGCCATAAAGGAGACTAGATATCTATCAACCCACTGCCACTATCAGATTAGAGCCATAAAGGAGACTAGACATCTATCACCCCCCTACCACTATCAGATTAGAGCCATAAAGGAGACTAGACATCTACCACCCCACTACCACTATCAGATTAGAGCCATAAAGGAGACTAGACATCTACCACTATCAGATTAGAGCCATAAAGGAGACTAGACATCTACCACCCCACTACCACTATCAGATTAGAGCCATAAAGGAGACTAGACATCTATCACACCACTACCACTATCAGATTAGAGCCATAAAGGAGAACAGACATCTATCAACCCACTGCCACTATCAGATTAGAGCCATAAAGGAGACTAGACATCTATCACACCACTACCACTATCAGATTAGAGCCATAAAGGAGACTAGACATCTATCACACCACTACCACTATCAGATTAGAGCCATAAAGGAGAATAGACATCTAAAACCCCACTACCACTATCAGATTAGAGCCATAAAGGAGACTAGACATCTATCACACCACTACCACTATCAGATTAGAGCCATAAAGGAGAATAGACATCTATCAACCCACTGCCACTATCAGATTAGAGCCATAAAGGAGACTAGACATCTACCACCCCACTACCACTATCAGATTAGAGCCATAAAGGAGACTAGATATCTATCAACCCACTGCCACTATCAGATTAGAGCCATAAAGGAGACTAGACATCTATCACACCACTACCACTATCAGATTAGAGCCATAAAGGAGACTAGACATCTATCACACCACTACCACTATCAGATTAGAGCCATAAAGGAGAATAGACATCTATCAACCCACTGCCACTATCAGATTAGAGCCATAAAGGAGACTAGACATCTACCACCCCACTACCACTATCAGATTAGAGCCATAAAGGAGAATAGACATCTATCAACCCACTGCCACTATCAGATTAGAGCCATAAAGGAGACTAGACATCTATCACACCACTACCACTATCAGATTAGAGCCATAAAGGAGACTAGACATCTATCATACCACTACCACTATCAGATTAGAGCCATAAAGGAGAATAGACATCTATCAACCCACTGCCACTATCAGATTAGAGCCATAAAGGAGACTAGACATCTACCACCCCACTACCACTATCAGATTAGAGCCATAAAGGAGACTAGATATCTATCAACCCACTGCCACTATCAGATTAGAGCCATAAAGGAGACTAGACATCTACCACCCCACTACCACTATCAGATTAGAGCCATAAAGGAGACTAGATATCTATCAACCCACTGCCACTATCAGATTAGAGCCATAAAGGAGACTAGACATCTATCACCCCACTACCACTATCAGATTAGAGCCATAAAGGAGAATAGACATCTAAAACCCCACTACCACTATCAGATTAGAGCCATAAAGGAGACTAGACATCTACCACCCCACTACCACTATCAGATTAGAGCCATAAAGGAGACTAGACATCTACCACCCCACTACCACTATCAGATTAGAGCCATAAAGGAGACTAGATATCTATCAACCCACTGCCACTATCAGATTAGAGCCATAAAGGAGAATAGACATCTATCAACCCACTGCCACTATCAGATTAGAGCCATAAAGGAGACTAGACATCTACCACCCCACTACCACTATCAGATTAGAGCCATAAAGGAGACTAGACATCTATCACACCACTACCACTATCAGATTAGAGCCATAAAGGAGAATAGACATCTATCAACCCACTGCCACTATCAGATTAGAGCCATAAAAGAGACTAGACATCTACCACCCCACTACCACTATCAGATTAGAGCCATAAAGGAGACTAGACATCTACCACTATCAGATTAGAGCCATAAAGGAGACTAGACATCTACCACCCCACTACCACTATCAGATTAGAGCCATAAAGGAGACTAGATATCTATCAACCCACTGCCACTATCAGATTAGAGCCATAAAGGAGACTAGACATCTATCACCCCACTACCACTATCAGATTAGAGCCATAAAGGAGAATAGACATCTAAAACCCCACTACCACTATCAGATTAGAGCCATAAAGGAGACTAGACATCTATCACACCACTACCACTATCAGATTAGAGCCATAAAGGAGAATAGACATCTATCAACCCACTGCCACTATCAAATTAGAGCCATAAAGGAGACTAGACATCTATCACCCCCCTACCACTATCAGATTAGAGCCATAAAGGAGAATAGACATCTAAAACCCCACTACCACTATCAGATTAGAGCCATAAAGGAGACTAGACATCTACCACCCCACTACCACTATCAGATTAGAGCCATAAAGGAGACTAGACATCTATCACACCACTACCACTATCAGATTAGAGCCATAAAGGAGAATAGACATCTATCAACCCACTGCCACTATCAGATAAGAGCCATAAAGGAGACTAGACATCTATCACACCACTACCACTATCAGATTAGAGCCATAAAGGAGACTAGACATCTATCACACCACTACCACTATCAGATTAGAGCCATAAAGGAGAATAGACATCTAAAACCCCACTACCACTATCAGATTAGAGCCATAAAGGAGACTAGACATCTATCACACCACTACCACTATCAGATTAGAGCCAAAAAGGAGAATAGACATCTATCAACCCACTGCCACTATCAGATTAGAGCCATAAAGGAGACTAGACATCTACCACCCCACTACCACTATCAGATTAGAGCCATAAAGGAGACTAGACATCTATCATACCACTACCACTATCAGATTAGAGCCATAAAGGAGAATAGACATCTATCAACCCACTGCCACTATCAGATTAGAGCCATAAAGGAGACTAGACATCTACCACCCCACTACCACTATCAGATTAGAGCCATAAAGGAGACTAGATATCTATCAACCCACTGCCACTATCAGATTAGAGCCATAAAGGAGACTAGACATCTACCACCCCACTACCACTATCAGATTAGAGCCATAAAGGAGACTAGATATCTATCAACCCACTGCCACTATCAGATTAGAGCCATAAAGGAGACTAGACATCTATCACCCCACTACCACTATCAGATTAGAGCCATAAAGGAGAATAGACATCTAAAACCCCACTACCACTATCAGATTAGAGCCATAAAGGAGACTAGACATCTACCACCCCACTACCACTATCAGATTAGAGCCATAAAGGAGACTAGACATCTACCACCCCACTACCACAATCAGATTAGAGCCATAAAGGAGACTAGATATCTATCAACCCACTGCCACTATCAGATTAGAGCCATAAAGGAGAATAGACATCTATCAACCCACTGCCACTATCAGATTAGAGCCATAAAGGAGACTAGACATCTACCACCCCACTACCACTATCAGATTAGAGCCATAAAGGAGACTAGACATCTATCACACCACTACCACTATCAGATTAGAGCCATAAAGGAGAATAGACATCTATCAACCCACTGCCACTATCAGATTAGAGCCATAAAAGAGACTAGACATCTACCACCCCACTACCACTATCAGATTAGAGCCATAAAGGAGACTAGACATCTACCACTATCAGATTAGAGCCATAAAGGAGACTAGACATCTACCACCCCACTACCACTATCAGATTAGAGCCATAAAGGAGACTAGATATCTATCAACCCACTGCCACTATCAGATTAGAGCCATAAAGGAGACTAGACATCTATCACCCCCCTACCACTATCAGATTAGAGCCATAAAGGAGAATAGACATCTAAAACCCCACTACCACTATCAGATTAGAGCCATAAAGGAGACTAGACATCTACCACCCCACTACCACTATCAGATTAGAGCCATAAAGGAGACTAGACATCTACCACTATCAGATTAGAGCCATAAAGGAGACTAGACATCTACCACCCCACTACCACTATCAGATTAGAGCCATAAAGGAGACTAGACATCTATCACACCACTACCACTATCAGATTAGAGCCATAAAGGAGACTAGACATCTATCACACCACTACCACTATCAGATTAGAGCCATAAAGGAGACTAGACATCTATCACACCACTACCATTATCAGATTAGAGCCATAAAGGAGAATAGACATCTATCAACCCACTGCCACTATCAGATTAGAGCCATAAAGGAGACTAGACATCTATCACACCACTACCACTATCAGATTAGAGCCATAAAGGAGAATAGACATCTATCACACCACTACCACTATCAGATTAGAGCCATAAAGGAGAATAGACATCTATCAACCCACTGCCACTATCAGATTAGAGCCATAAAGGAGACTAGACATCTACCACCCCACTACCACTATCAGATTAGAGCCATAAAGGAGAATAGACATCTATCAACCCACTGCCACTATCAGATTAGAGCCATAAAGGAGACTAGACATCTACCACCCCACTACCACTATCAGATTAGAGCCATAAAGGAGACTAGATATCTATCAACCCAATGCCACTATCAGATTAGAGCCATAAAGGAGACTAGACATCTACCACCCCACTACCACTATCAGATTAGAGCCATAAAGGAGACTAGATATCTATCAACCCACTGCCACTATCAGATTAGAGCCATAAAGGAGACTAGACATCTATCACCCCACTACCACTATCAGATTAGAGCCATAAAGGAGAATAGACATCTAAAACCCCACTACCACTATCAGATTAGAGCCATAAAGGAGACTAGACATCTATCACACCACTACCACTATCAGATTAGAGCCATAAAGGAGAATAGACATCTATCAACCCACTGCCACTATCAGATTATAGCCATAAAGGAGACTAGACATCTACCACCCCACTACCACTATCAGATTAGAGCCATAAAGGAGACTAGATATCTATCAACCCACTTCCACTATCAGATTAGAGCCATAAAGGAGACTAGACATCTACCACCCCACTACCACTATCAGATTAGAGCCATAAAGGAGACTAGACATCTACCACCCCACTACCACTATCAGATTAGAGCCATAAAGGAGACTAGACATCTACCACTATCAGATTAGAGCCATAAAGGAGACTAGACATCTACCACCCCACTACCACTATCAGATTAGAGCCATAAAGGAGACTAGATATCTATCAACCCACTGCCACTATCAGATTAGAGCCATAAAGGAGACTAGACATCTATCACCCCCCTACCACTATCAGATTAGAGCCATAAAGGAGAATAGACATCTAAAACCCCACTACCACTATCAGATTAGAGCCATAAAGGAGACTAGACATCTACCACCCCACTACCACTATCAGATTAGAGCCATAAAGGAGACTAGACATCTACCACTATCAGATTAGAGCCATAAAGGAGACTAGACATCTACCACCCCACTACCACTATCAGATTAGAGCCATAAAGGAGACTAGACATCTATCACACCACTACCACTATCAGATTAGAGCCATAAAGGAGACTAGACATCTATCACACCACTACCATTATCAGATTAGAGCCATAAAGGAGAATAGACATCTATCAACCCACTGCCACTATCAGATTAGAGCCATAAAGGAGACTAGACATCTATCACACCACTACCACTATCAGATTAGAGCCATAAAGGAGACTAGACATCTATCACACCACTACCACTATCAGATTAGAGCCATAAAGGAGAATAGACATCTATCAACCCACTGCCACTATCAGATTAGAGCCATAAAGGAGACTAGACATCTACCACCCCACTACCACTATCAGATTAGAGCCATAAAGGAGACTAGACATCTATCATACCACTACCACTATCAGATTAGAGCCATAAAGGAGAATAGACATCTATCAACCCACTGCCACTATCAGATTAGAGCCATAAAGGAGACTAGACATCTACCACCCCACTACCACTATCAGATTAGAGCCATAAAGGAGACTAGATATCTATCAACCCAATGCCACTATCAGATTAGAGCCATAAAGGAGACTAGACATCTACCACCCCACTACCACTATCAGATTAGAGCCATAAAGGAGACTAGATATCTATCAACCCACTGCCACTATCAGATTAGAGCCATAAAGGAGACTAGACATCTATCACCCCACTACCACTATCAGATTAGAGCCATAAAGGAGAATAGACATCTAAAACCCCACTACCACTATCAGATTAGAGCCATAAAGGAGACTAGACATCTACCACCCCACTACCACTATCAGATTAGAGCCATAAAGGAGACTAGACATCTACCACTATCAGATTAGAGCCATAAAGGAGACTAGACATCTACCACCCCACTACCACTATCAGATTAGAGCCATAAAGGAGACTAGACATCTATCACACCACTACCACTATCAGATTAGAGCCTTAAAGGAGACTAGACATCTATCACACCACTACCACTATCAGATTAGAGCCATAAAGGAGAATAGAACATCTATCAACCCACTGCCACTATCGGATTAGAGCCATAAAGGAGACTAGACATCTACCACCCCACTACCACTATCAGATTAGAGCCATAAAGGAGACTAGACATCTATCACACCACTACCACTATCAGATTAGAGCCATAAAGGAGAATAGACATCTATCAACCCACTGCCACTATCAGATTAGATCCATAAAGGAGACTAGACATCTACCACCCCACTACCACTATCAGATTAGAGCCATAAAGGAGACTAGACATCTATCATACCACTACCACTATCAGATTAGAGCCATAAAGGAGAATAGACATCTATCAACCCACTGCCACTATCAGATTAGAGCCATAAAGGAGACTAGACATCTACCACCCCACTACCACTATCAGATTAGAGCCATAAAGGAGACTAGACATCTACCACTATCAGATTAGAGCCATAAAGGAGACTAGACATCTACCACCCCACTACCACTATCAGATTAGAGCCATAAAGGAGACTAGATATCTATCAACCCACTGCCACTATCAGATTAGAGCCATAAAGGAGACTAGACATCTATCACCCCACTACCACTATCAGATTAGAGCCATAAAGGAGAATAGACATCTAAAACCCCACTACCACTATCAGATTAGAGCCATAAAGGAGACTAGACATCTACCACTATCAGATTAGAGCCATAAAGGAGACTAGACATCTACCACCCCACTACCACTATCAGATTAGAGCCATAAAGGAGACTAGATATCTATCAACCCACTGCCACTATCAGATTAGAGCCATAAAGGAGACTAGACATCTATCACCCCCCTACCACTATCAGATTAGAGCCATAAAGGAGAATAGACATCTAAAACCCCACTACCACTATCAGATTAGAGCCATAAAGGAGACTAGACATCTACCACCCCACTACCACTATCAGATTAGAGCCATAAAGGAGACTAGACATCTACCACTATCAGATTAGAGCCATAAAGGAGACTAGACATCTACCACCCCACTACCACTATCAGATTAGAGCCATAAAGGAGACTAGACATCTATCACACCACTACCACTATCAGATTAGAGCCATAAAGGAGACTAGACATCTATCACACCACTACCATTATCAGATTAGAGCCATAAAGGAGAATAGACATCTATCAACCCACTGCCACTATCAGATTAGAGCCATAAAGGAGACTAGACATCTATCACACCACTACCACTATCAGATTAGAGCCATAAAGGAGACTAGACATCTATCACACCACTACCACTATCAGATTAGAGCCATAAAGGAGAATAGACATCTATCAACCCACTGCCACTATCAGATTAGAGCCATAAAGGAGACTAGACATCTACCACCCCACTACCACTATCAGATTAGAGCCATAAAGGAGACTAGACATCTATCATACCACTACCACTATCAGATTAGAGCCATAAAGGAGAATAGACATCTATCAACCCACTGCCACTATCAGATTAGAGCCATAAAGGAGACTAGACATCTACCACCCCACTACCACTATCAGATTAGAGCCATAAAGGAGACTAGATATCTATCAACCCAATGCCACTATCAGATTAGAGCCATAAAGGAGACTAGACATCTACCACCCCACTACCACTATCAGATTAGAGCCATAAAGGAGACTAGATATCTATCAACCCACTGCCACTATCAGATTAGAGCCATAAAGGAGACTAGACATCTATCACCCCACTACCACTATCAGATTAGAGCCATAAAGGAGAATAGACATCTAAAACCCCACTACCACTATCAGATTAGAGCCATAAAGGAGACTAGACATCTACCACCCCACTACCACTATCAGATTAGAGCCATAAAGGAGACTAGACATCTACCACTATCAGATTAGAGCCATAAAGGAGACTAGACATCTACCACCCCACTACCACTATCAGATTAGAGCCATAAAGGAGACTAGACATCTATCACACCACTACCACTATCAGATTAGAGCCTTAAAGGAGACTAGACATCTATCACACCACTACCACTATCAGATTAGAGCCATAAAGGAGAATAGAACATCTATCAACCCACTGCCACTATCGGATTAGAGCCATAAAGGAGACTAGACATCTACCACCCCACTACCACTATCAGATTAGAGCCATAAAGGAGACTAGACATCTATCACACCACTACCACTATCAGATTAGAGCCATAAAGGAGAATAGACATCTATCAACCCACTGCCACTATCAGATTAGAGCCATAAAGGAGACTAGACATCTACCACCCCACTACCACTATCAGATTAGAGCCATAAAGGAGACTAGACATCTATCATACCACTACCACTATCAGATTAGAGCCATAAAGGAGAATAGACATCTATCAACCCACTGCCACTATCAGATTAGAGCCATAAAGGAGACTAGACATCTACCACCCCACTACCACTATCAGATTAGAGCCATAAAGGAGACTAGACATCTACCACTATCAGATTAGAGCCATAAAGGAGACTAGACATCTACCACCCCACTACCACTATCAGATTAGAGCCATAAAGGAGACTAGATATCTATCAACCCACTGCCACTATCAGATTAGAGCCATAAAGGAGACTAGACATCTATCACCCCACTACCACTATCAGATTAGAGCCATAAAGGAGAATAGACATCTAAAACCCCACTACCACTATCAGATTAGAGCCATAAAGGAGACTAGACATCTATCACACCACTACCACTATCAGATTAGAGCCATAAAGGAGAATAGACATCTATCAACCCACTGCCACTATCAGATTAGAGCCATAAAGGAGACTAGACATCTACCACCCCACTACCACTATCAGATTAGAGCCATAAAGGAGACTAGATATCTATCAACCCACTTCCACTATCAGATTAGAGCCATAAAGGAGACTAGACATCTACCACCCCACTACCACTATCAGATTAGAGCCATAAAGGAGACTAGACATCTACCACCCCACTACCACTATCAGATTAGAGCCATAAAGGAGACTAGACATCTACCACTATCAGATTAGAGCCATAAAGGAGACTAGACATCTACCACTATCAGATTAGAGCCATAAAGGAGACTAGACATCTACCACCCCACTACCACTATCAGATTAGAGCCATAAAGGAGACTAGATATCTATCAACCCACTGCCACTATCAGATTAGAGCCATAAAGGAGACTAGACATCTATCACCCCCCTACCACTATCAGATTAGAGCCATAAAGGAGACTAGACATCTACCACTATCAGATTAGAGCCATAAAGGAGACTAGACATCTACCACCCCACTACCACTATCAGATTAGAGCCATAAAGGAGACTAGACATCTACCACTATCAGATTAGAGCCATAAAGGAGACTAGACATCTACCACCCCACTACCACTATCAGATTAGAGCCATAAAGGAGACTAGACATCTATCACACCACTACCACTATCAGATTAGAGCCATAAAGGAGACTAGACATCTATCACACCACTACCACTATCAGATTAGAGCCATAAAGGAGACTAGACATCTATCACACCACTACCACTATCAGATTAGAGCCATAAAGGAGAATAGACATCTATCAACCCACTGCCACTATCAGATTAGAGCCATAAAGGAGACTAGACATCTATCACACCACTACCACTATCAGATTAGAGCCATAAAGGAGACTAGACATCTATCACACCACTACCACTATCAGATTAGAGCCATAAAGGAGAATAGACATCTATCAACCCACTGCCACTATCAGATTAGAGCCATAAAGGAGACTAGACATCTACCACCCCACTACCACTATCAGATTAGAGCCATAAAGGAGACTAGACATCTATCATACCACTACCACTATCAGATTAGAGCCATAAAGGAGAATAGACATCTATCAACCCACTGCCACTATTAGATTAGAGCCATAAAGGAGACTAGACATCTACCACCCCACTACCAATATCAGATTAGAGCCATAAAGGAGACTAGATATCTATCAACCCAATGCCACTATCAGATTAGAGCCATAAAGGAGACTAGACATCTACCACCCCACTACCACTATCAGATTAGAGCCATAAAGGAGACTAGATATCTATCAACCCACTGCCACTATCAGATTAGAGCCATAAAGGAGACTAGACATCTATCACCCCACTACCACTATCAGATTAGAGCCATAAAGGAGAATAGACATCTAAAACCCCACTACCACTATCAGATTAGAGCCATAAAGGAGACTAGACATCTACCACCCCACTACCACTATCAGATTAGAGCCATAAAGGAGACTAGACATCTACCACTATCAGATTAGAGCCATAAAGGAGACTAGACATCTACCACCCCACTACCACTATCAGATTAGAGCCATAAAGGAGACTAGACATCTATCACACCACTACCACTATCAGATTAGAGCCTTAAAGGAGACTAGACATATATCACACCACTACCACTATCAGATTAGAGCCATAAAGGAGAATAGAACATCTATCAACCCACTGCCACTATCGGATTAGAGCCATAAAGGAGACTAGACATCTACCACCCCACTACCACTATCAGATTAGAGCCATAAAGGAGACTAGACATCTATCACACCACTACCACTATCAGATTAGAGCCTTAAAGGAGACTAGACATATATCACACCACTACCACTATCAGATTAGAGCCATAAAGGAGAATAGAACATCTATCAACCCACTGCCACTATCGGATTAGAGCCATAAAGGAGACTAGACATCTACCACCCCACTACCACTATCAGATTAGAGCCATAAAGGAGACTAGACATCTATCACACCACTACCACTATCAGATTAGAGCCATAAAGGAGAATAGACATCTATCAACCCACTGCCACTATCAGATTAGAGCCATAAAGGAGACTAGACATCTACCACCCCACTACCACTATCAGATTAGAGCCATAAAGGAGACTAGACATCTATCATACCACTACCACTATCAGATTAGAGCCATAAAGGAGAATAGACATCTATCAACCCACTGCCACTATCAGATTAGAGCCATAAAGGAGACTAGACATCTACCACCCCACTACCACTATCAGATTAGAGCCATAAAGGAGACTAGATATCTATCAACCCACTGCCACTATCAGATTAGAGCCATAAAGGAGACTAGACATCTACCACCCCACTACCACTATCAGATTAGAGCCATAAAGGAGACTAGATATCTATCAACCCACTGCCACTAGTAGATTAGAGCCATAAAGGAGACTAGACATCTATCACCCCACTACCACTATCAGATTAGAGCCATAAAGGAGAATAGACATCTAAAACCCCACTACCACTATCAGATTAGAGCCATAAAGGAGACTAGACATCTACCACCCCACTACCACTATCAGATTAGAGCCATAAAGGAGACTAGACATCTACCACCCCACTACCACTATCAGATTAGAGCCATAAAGGAGACTAGATATCTATCAACCCACTGCCACTATCAGATTAGAGCCATAAAGGAGAATAGACATCTATCAACCCACTGCCACTATCAGATTAGAGCCATAAAGGAGACTAGACATCTACCACCCCACTACCACTATCAGATTAGAGCCATAAAGGAGACTAGACATCTACCACTATCAGATTAGAGCCATAAAGGAGACTAGACATCTACCACTATCAGATTAGAGCCATAAAGGAGACTAGACATCTACCACCCCACTACCACTATCAGATTAGAGCCATAAAGGAGACTAGATATCTATCAACCCACTGCCACTATCAGATTAGAGCCATAAAGGAGACTAGACATCTATCACCCCCCTACCACTATCAGATTAGAGCCATAAAGGAGACTAGACATCTACCACTATCAGATTAGATCCATAAAGGAGACTAGACATCTACCACCCCACTACCACTATCAGATTAGAGCCATAAAGGAGAATTGACATCTACCACTATCAGATTAGAGCCATAAAGGAGACTAGACATCTACCACCCCACTACCACTATCAGATTAGAGCCATAAAGGAGACTAGACATCTATCACACCACTACCACTATCAGATTAGAGCCATAAAGGAGACTAGACATCTATCACACCACTACCACTATCAGATTAGAGCCATAAAGGAGACTAGACATCTATCACACCACTACCACTATCAGATTAGAGCCATAAAGGAGAATAGACATCTATCAACCCACTGCCACTATCAGATTAGAGCCATAAAGGAGACTAGACATCTATCACACCACTACCACTATCAGATTAGAGCCATAAAGGAGACTAGACATCTATCACACCACTACCACTATCAGATTAGAGCCATAAAGGAGAATAGACATCTATCAACCCACTGCCACTATCAGATTAGAGCCATAAAGGAGACTAGACATCTACCACCCCACTACCACTATCAGATTAGAGCCATAAAGGAGACTAGACATCTATCATACCACTACCACTATCAGATCAGAGCCATAAAGGAGAATAGACATCTATCAACCCACTGCCACTATTAGATTAGAGCCATAAAGGAGACTAGACATCTACCACCCCACTACCAATATCAGATTAGAGCCATAAAGGAGACTAGATATCTATCAACCCAATGCCACTATCAGATTAGAGCCATAAAGGAGACTAGACATCTACCACCCCACTACCACTATCAGATTAGAGCCATAAAGGAGACTAGATATCTATCAACCCACTGCCACTATCAGATTAGAGCCATAAAGGAGACTAGACATCTATCACCCCACTACCACTATCAGATTAGAGCCATAAAGGAGAATAGACATCTAAAACCCCACTACCACTATCAGATTAGAGCCATAAAGGAGACTAGACATCTACCACCCCACTACCACTATCAGATTAGAGCCATAAAGGAGACTAGACATCTACCACTATCAGATTAGAGCCATAAAGGAGACTAGACATCTACCACCCCACTACCACTATCAGATTAGAGCCATAAAGGAGACTAGACATCTATCACACCACTACCACTATCAGATTAGAGCCTTAAAGGAGACTAGACATATATCACACCACTACCACTATCAGATTAGAGCCATAAAGGAGAATAGAACATCTATCAACCCACTGCCACTATCGGATTAGAGCCATAAAGGAGACTAGACATCTACCACCCCACTACCACTATCAGATTAGAGCCATAAAGGAGACTAGACATCTATCACACCACTACCACTATCAGATTAGAGCCATAAAGGAGAATAGACATCTATCAACCCACTGCCACTATCAGATTAGAGCCATAAAGGAGACTAGACATCTACCACCCCACTACCACTATCAGATTAGAGCCATAAAGGAGACTAGACATCTATCATACCACTACCACTATCAGATTAGAGCCATAAAGGAGAATAGACATCTATCAACCCACTGCCACTATCAGATTAGAGCCATAAAGGAGACTAGACATCTACCACCCCACTACCACTATCAGATTAGAGCCATAAAGGAGACTAGATATCTATCAACCCACTGCCACTATCAGATTAGAGCCATAAAGGAGACTAGACATCTACCACCCCACTACCACTATCAGATTAGAGCCATAAAGGAGACTAGATATCTATCAACCCACTGCCACTATCAGATTAGAGCCATAAAGGAGAATAGACATCTATCAACCCACTGCCACTATCAGATTAGAGCCATAAAGGAGACTAGACATCTACCACCCTACTACCACTATCAGATTAGAGCCATAAAGGAGACTAGACATCTATCACACCACTACCACTATCAGATTAGAGCCATAAAGGAGAAGACATCTATCAACCCACTGCCACTATCAGATTAGAGCCATAAAAGAGACTAGACATCTACCACCCCACTACCACTATCAGATTAGAGCCATAAAGGAGACTAGACATCTACCACTATCAGATTAGAGCCATAAAGGAGACTAGACATCTACCACCCCACTACCACTATCAGATTAGAGCCATAAAGGAGACTAGATATCTATCAACCCACTGCCACTATCAGATTAGAGCCATAAAGGAGACTAGACATCTATCACCCCACTACCACTATCAGATTAGAGCCATAAAGGAGAATAGACATCTAAAACCCCACTACCACTATCAGATTAGAGCCATAAAGGAGACTAGACATCTATCACACCACTACCACTATCAGATTAGAGCCATAAAGGAGAATAGACATCTATCAACCCACTGCCACTATCAGATTAGAGCCATAAAGGAGACTAGACATCTACCACGCCACTACCACTATCAGATTAGAGCCATAAAGGAGACTAGATATCTATCAACCCACTTCCACTACCAGATTAGAGCCATAAAGGAGACTAGACATCTACCACCCCACTACCACTATCAGATTAGAGCCATAAAGGAGACTAGACATCTACCACCCCACTACCACTATCAGATTAGAGCCATAAAGGAGACTAGACATCTACCACTATCAGATTAGAGCCATAAAGGAGACTAGACATCTACCACTATCAGATTAGAGCCATAAAGGAGACTAGACATCTACCACCCCACTACCACTATCAGATTAGAGCCATAAAGGAGACTAGATATCTATCAACCCACTGCCACTATCAGATTAGAGCCATAAAGGAGACTAGACATCTATCACCCCCCTACCACTATCAGATTAGAGCCATAAAGGAGAATAGACATCTAAAACCCCACTACCACTATCAGATTAGAGCCATAAAGGAGACTAGACATCTACCACCCCACTACCACTATCAGATTAGAGCCATAAAGGAGACTAGACATCTACCACTATCAGATTAGAGCCATAAAGGAGACTAGACATCTATCATACCACTACCACTATCAGATTAGAGCCATAAAGGAGACTAGACATCTATCACACCACTCCCACTATCAGATTAGAGCCATAAAGGAGAATAGACATCTATCAACCCACTGCCACTATCAGATTAGAGCCATAAAGGAGACTAGACATCTATCACACCACTACCACTATCAGATTAGAGCCATAAAGGAGACTAGACATCTACCACCCCACTACCACTATCAGATTAGAGCCATAAAGGAGACTAGACATCTATCACACCACTACCACTATCAGATTACAGCCTTAAAGGAGACTAGACATCTATCACACCACTACCACTATCAGATTAGAGCCATAAAGGAGAATAGAACATCTATCAACCGACTGCCACTATCGGATTAGAGCCATAAAGGAGACTAGACATCTACCACCCCACTACCACTATCAGATTAGAGCCATAAAGGAGACTAGACATCTATCACACCACTACCACTATCAGATTAGAGCTTTAAAGGAGAATAGACATCTATCAACCCACTGCCACTATCAGATTAGAGCCATAAAGGAGACTAGACATCTACCACCCCACTACCACTATCAGATTAGAGCCATAAAGGAGACTAGATATCTATCAACCCACTGCCACTATCAGATTAGAGCCATAAAGGAGACTAGACATCTACCACCCCACTACCACTATCAGATTAGAGCCATAAAGGAGACTAGACATCTACCACCCCACTACCACTATCAGATTAGAGCCATAAAGGAGACTAGACATCTACCACTATCAGATTAGAGCCATAAAGGAGACTAGACATCTACCACCCCACTACCACTATCAGATTAGAGCCATAAAGAAAACTAGATATCTATCAACCCACTGCCACTATCAGATTAGAGCCATAAAGGAGACTAGACATCTACCACCCCACTACCACTATCAGATTAGAGCCATAAAGGAGACTAGACATCTACCACTATCAGATTAGAGCCATAAAGGAGACTAGACATCTACCACCCCACTACCACTATCAGATTAGAGCCATAAAGGAGACTAGATATCTATCAACCCACTGCCACTATCAGATTAGAGCCATAAAGGAGACTAGACATCTATCACCCCACTACCACTATCAGATTAGAGCCATAAAGGAGAATAGACATCTAAAATCCCACTACCACTATCAGATTAGAGCCATAAAGGAGACTAGACATCTACCACCCCACTACCACTATCAGATTAGAGCCATAAAGGAGACTAGACATCTATCACACCACTTCCACTATCAGATTAGAGCCATAAAGGAGAATAGACATCTATCAACCCACTGCCACTATCAGATTAGAGCCATAAAGGAGACTAGACATCTACCACCCCACTACCACTATCAGATTAGAGCCATAAAGGAGACTAGATATCTATCAACCCACTGCCACTATACGATTAGAGCCATAAAGGAGACTAGACATCTACCACCCCACTACCACTATCAGATTAGAGCCATAAAGGAGACTAGACATCTACCACCCCACTACCACTATCAGATTAGAGCCATAAAGGAGACTAGACATCTACCACCCCACTACCACTATCAGATTAGAGCCATAAAGGAGACTAGACATCTACCACTATCAGATTAGAGCCATAAAGGAGACTAGACATCTACCACCCCACTACCACTATCAGATTAGAGCCATAAAGGAGACTAGACATCTATCACACCACTACCACTATCAGATTAGAGCCATAAAGGAGACTAGACATCTATCACACCACTACCACTATCAGATTAGAGCCATAAAGGAGACTAGACATCTATCACACCACTCCCACTATCAGATTAGAGCCATAAAGGAGAATAGACATCTATCAACCCACTGCCACTATCAGATTAGAGCCATAAAGGAGACTAGACATCTATCACACCACTACCACTATCAGATTAGAGCCATAAAGGAGACTAGACATCTATCACACCACTACCACTATCAGATTAGAGCCATGAAAGGAGAATAGACATCTATCAACCCACTGCCACTATCAGATTAGAGCCATAAAGGAGACTAGACATCTACCACCCCACTACCACTATCAGATTAGAGCCATAAAGGAGACTAGACATCTATCATACCACTACCACTATCAGATTAGAGCCATAAAGGAGACTAGACATCTATCAACCCACTGCCACTATCAGATTAGAGCCATAAAGGAGACTAGACATCTACCACCCCACTACCACTATCAGATTAGAGCCATAAAGGAGACTAGACATCTACCACCCCACTACCACTATCAGATTAGAGCCATAAAGGAGACTAGATATCTATCAACCCACTGCCACTATCAGATTAGAGCCATAAAGGAGACTAGACATCTACCACCCCACTACCACTATCAGATTAGAGCCATAAAGGAGACTAGATATCTATCAACCCACTGCCACTATCAGATTAGAGCCATAAAGGAGACTAGACATCTATCACCCCACTACCACTATCAGATTAGAGCCATAAAGGAGACTAGACATCTACCACTATCAGATTAGAGCCATAAAGGAGACTAGACATCTACCACCCCACTACCACTATCAGATTAGAGCCATAAAGGAGACTAGACATCTATCACACCACTACCACTATCAGATTACAGCCTTAAAGGAGACTAGACATCTATCACACCACTACCACTATCAGATTAGAGCCATAAAGGAGAATAGAACATCTATCAACCGACTGCCACTATCGGATTAGAGCCATAAAGGAGACTAGACATCTACCACCCCACTACCACTATCAGATTAGAGCCATAAAGGAGACTAGACATCTACCACCCCACTACCACTATCAGATTAGAGCCATAAAGGAGACTAGATATCTATCAACCCACTGCCACTATCAGATTAGAGCCATAAAGGAGACTAGACATCTATCACCCCACTACCACTATCAGATTAGAGCCATAAAGGAGAATAGACATCTAAAACCCCACTACCACTATCAGATTAGAGCCATAAAGGAGACTAGACATCTATCACACCACTACCACTATCAGATTAGAGCCATAAAGGAGAATAGACATCTATCAACCCACTGCCACTATCAGATTAGAGCCATAAAGGAGACTAGACATCTACCACGCCACTACCACTATCAGATTAGAGCCATAAAGGAGACTAGATATCTATCAACCCACTTCCACTATCAGATTAGAGCCATAAAGGAGACTAGACATCTACCACCCCACTACCACTATCAGATTAGAGCCATAAAGGAGACTAGACATCTACCACCCCACTACCACTATCAGATTAGAGCAATAAAGGAGACTAGACATCTACCACTATCAGATTAGAGCCATAAAGGAGACTAGACATCTACCACTATCAGATTAGAGCCATAAAGGAGACTAGACATCTACCACCCCACTACCACTATCAGATTAGAGCCATAAAGGAGACTAGATATCTATCAACCCACTGCCACTATCAGATTAGAGCCATAAAGGAGACTAGACATCTAAAACCCCACTACCACTATCAGATTAGAGCCATAAAGGAGACTAGACATCTACCACCCCACTACCACTATCAGATTAGAGCCATAAAGGAGACTAGACATCTACCACTATCAGATTAGAGCCATAAAGGAGACTAGACATCTACCACCCCACTACCACTATCAGATTAGAGCCATAAAGGAGACTAGACATCTATCACACCACTACCACTATCAGATTAGAGCCATAAAGGAGACTAGACATCTATCACACCACTACCACTATCAGATTAGAGCCATAAAGGAGACTAGACATCTATCACACCACTCCCACTATCAGATTAGAGCCATAAAGGAGAATAGACATCTATCAACCCACTGCCACTATCAGATTAGAGCCATAAAGGAGACTAGACATCTATCACACCACTACCACTATCAGATTAGAGCCATAAAGGAGACTAGACATCTATCACACCACTACCACTATCAGATTAGAGCCATAAAGGAGAATAGACATCTATCAACCCACTGCCACTATCAGATTAGAGCCATAAAGGAGACTAGACATCTACCACCCCACTACCACTATCAGATTAGAGCCATAAAGGAGACTAGACATCTATCATACCACTACCACTATCAGATTAGAGCCATAAAGGAGAATAGACATCTATCAACCCACTGCCACTATCAGATTAGAGCCATAAAGGAGACTAGACATCTACCACCCCACTACCACTATCAGATTAGAGCCATAAAGGAGACTAGACATCTACCACCCCACTACCACTATCAGATTAGAGCCATAAAGGAGACTAGATATCTATCAACCCACTGCCACTATCAGATTAGAGCCATAAAGGAGACTAGACATCTACCACCCCACTACCACTATCAGATTAGAGCCATAAAGGAGACTAGATATCTATCAACCCACTGCCACTATCAGATTAGAGCCATAAAGGAGACTAGACATCTATCACCCCACTACCACTATCAGATTAGAGCCATAAAGGAGAATAGACATCTAAAACCCCACTACCACTATCAGATTAGAGCCATAAAGGAGACTAGACATCTACCACCCCACTACCACTATCAGATTAGAGCCATAAAGGAGACTAGACATCTACCACTATCAGATTAGAGCCATAAAGGAGACTAGACATCTACCACCCCACTACCACTATCAGATTAGAGCCATAAAGGAGACTAGACATCTATCACACCACTACCACTATCAGAATACAGCCATAAAGGAGAATAGAACATCTATCAACCCACTGCCACTATCGGATTAGAGCCATAAAGGAGACTAGACATCTACCACCCCACTACCACTATCAGATTAGAGCCATAAAGGAGACTAGACATCTATCACACCACTACCACTATCAGATTAGAGCTTTAAAGGAGAATAGACATCTATCAACCCACTGCCACTATCAGATTAGAGCCATAAAGGAGACTAGACATCTACCACCCCACTACCACTATCAGATTAGAGCCATAAAGGAGACTAGATATCTATCAACCCACTGCCACTATCAGATTAGAGCCATAAAGGAGACTAGACATCTACCACCCCACTACCACTATCAGATTAGAGCCATAAAGGAGACTAGACATCTACCACCCCACTACCACTATCAGATTAGAGCCATAAAGGAGACTAGACATCTACCACTATCAGATTAGAGCCATAAAGGAGACTAGACATCTACCACCCCACTACCACTATCAGATTAGAGCCATAAAGGAGACTAGATATCTATCAACCCACTGCCACTATCAGATTAGAGCCATAAAGGAGACTAGACATCTACCACCCCACTACCACTATCAGATTAGAGCCATAAAGGAGACTAGACATCTACCACTATCAGATTAGAGCCATAAAGGAGACTAGACATCTACCACCCCACTACCACTATCAGATTAGAGCCATAAAGGAGACTAGATATCTATCAACCCACTGCCACTATCAGATTAGAGCCATAAAGGAGACTAGACATCTATCACCCCACTACCACTATCAGATTAGAGCCATAAAGGAGAATAGACATCTAAAATCCCACTACCACTATCAGATTAGAGCCATAAAGGAGACTAGACATCTACCACCCCACTACCACTATCAGATTAGAGCCATAAAGGAGACTAGACATCTATCACACCACTTCCACTATCAGATTAGAGCCATAAAGGAGAATAGACATCTATCAACCCACTGCCACTATCAGATTAGAGCCATAAAGGAGACTAGACATCTACCACCCCACTACCACTATCAGATTAGAGCCATAAAGGAGACTAGATATCTATCAACCCACTGCCACTATACGATTAGAGCCATAAAGGAGACTAGACATCTACCACCCCACTACCACTATCAGATTAGAGCCATAAAGGAGACTAGACATCTACCACCCCACTACCACTATCAGATTAGAGCCATAAAGGAGACTAGACATCTACCACTATCAGATTAGAGCCATAAAGGAGACTAGACATCTACCACCCCACTACCACTATCAGATTAGAGCCATAAAGGAGACTAGATATCTATCAACCCACTGCCACTATCAGATTAGAGCCATAAAGGAGACTAGACATCTATCACCCCACTACCACTATCAGATTAGAGCCATAAAGGAGAATAGACATCTAAAACCCCACTACCACTATCAGATTAGAGCCATAAAGGAGACTAGACATCTATCACACCACTACCACTATCAGATTAGAGCCATAAAGGAGACTAGATATCTATCAACCCACTGCCACTATCAGATTAGAGCCATAAAGGAGACTAGACATCTATCACACCACTACCACTATCAGATTAGAGCCATAAAGGAGACTAGACATCTATCACACCACTACCACTATCAGATTAGAGCCATAAAGGAGAATAGACATCTACCACCCCACTACCACTATCAGATTAGAGCCATAAAGGAGACTAGACATCTACCACTATCAGATTAGAGCCATAAAGGAGACTAGACATCTACCACCCCACTACCACTATCAGATTAGAGCCATAAAGGAGACTAGATATCTATCAACCCACTGCCACTATCAGATTAGAGCCGTAAAGGAGACTAGACATCTATCACCCCACTACCACTATCAGATTAGAGCCATAAAGGAGAATAGACATCTAAAATCCCACTACCACTATCAGATTAGAGCCATAAAGGAGACTAGACATCTACCACCCCACTACCACTATCAGATTAGAGCCATAAAGGAGACTAGACATCTATCACACCACTACCACTATCAGATTAGAGCCATAAAGGAGAATAGACATCTATCAACCCACTGCCACTATCAGATTAGAGCCATAAAGGAGACTAGACATCTACCACCCCACTACCACTATCAGATTAGAGCCATAAAGGAGACTAGACATCTATCACACCACTACCACTATCAGAATACAGCCATAAAGGAGAATAGAACATCTATCAACCGACTGCCACTATCGGATTAGAGCCATAAAGGAGACTAGACATCTACCACCCCACTACCACTATCAGATTAGAGCCATAAAGGAGACTAGACATCTATCACACCACTACCACTATCAGATTAGAGCTTTAAAGGAGAATAGACATCTATCAACCCACTGCCACTATCAGATTAGAGCCATAAAGGAGACTAGACATCTACCACCCCACTACCACTATCAGATTAGAGCCATAAAGGAGACTAGATATCTATCAACCCACTGCCACTATCAGATTAGAGCCATAAAGGAGACTAGACATCTACCACCCCACTACCACTATCAGATTAGAGCCATAAAGGAGACTAGACATCTACCACCCCACTACCACTATCAGATTAGAGCCATAAAGGAGACTAGACATCTACCACTATCAGATTAGAGCCATAAAGGAGACTAGACATCTACCACCCCACTACCACTATCAGATTAGAGCCATAAAGGAGACTAGATATCTATCAACCCACTGCCACTATCAGATTAGAGCCATAAAGGAGACTAGACATCTACCACCCCACTACCACTATCAGATTAGAGCCATAAAGGAGACTAGACATCTACCACTATCAGATTAGAGCCATAAAGGAGACTAGACATCTACCACCCCACTACCACTATCAGATTAGAGCCATAAAGGAGACTAGATATCTATCAACCCACTGCCACTATCAGATTAGAGCCATAAAGGAGACTAGACATCTATCACCCCACTACCACTATCAGATTAGAGCCATAAAGGAGAATAGACATCTAAAATCCCACTACCACTATCAGATTAGAGCCATAAAGGAGACTAGACATCTACCACCCCACTACCACTATCAGATTAGAGCCATAAAGGAGACTAGACATCTATCACACCACTTCCACTATCAGATTAGAGCCATAAAGGAGAATAGACATCTATCAACCCACTGCCACTATCAGATTAGAGCCATAAAGGAGACTAGACATCTACCACCCCACTACCACTATCAGATTAGAGCCATAAAGGAGACTAGATATCTATCAACCCACTGCCACTATACGATTAGAGCCATAAAGGAGACTAGACATCTACCACCCCACTACCACTATCAGATTAGAGCCATAAAGGAGACTAGACATCTACCACCCCACTACCACTATCAGATTAGAGCCATAAAGGAGACTAGACATCTACCACTATCAGATTAGAGCCATAAAGGAGACTAGACATCTACCACCCCACTACCACTATCAGATTAGAGCCATAAAGGAGACTAGATATCTATCAACCCACTGCCACTATCAGATTAGAGCCATAAAGGAGACTAGACATCTATCACCCCACTACCACTATCAGATTAGAGCCATAAAGGAGAATAGACATCTAAAACCCCACTACCACTATCAGATTAGAGCCATAAAGGAGACTAGACATCTATCACACCACTACCACTATCAGATTAGAGCCATAAAGGAGACTAGATATCTATCAACCCACTGCCACTATCAGATTAGAGCCATAAAGGAGACTAGACATCTATCACACCACTACCACTATCAGATTAGAGCCATAAAGGAGACTAGACATCTATCACACCACTACCACTATCAGATTAGAGCCATAAAGGAGAATAGACATCTACCACCCCACTACCACTATCAGATTAGAGCCATAAAGGAGACTAGACATCTACCACTATCAGATTAGAGCCATAAAGGAGACTAGACATCTACCACCCCACTACCACTATCAGATTAGAGCCATAAAGGAGACTAGATATCTATCAACCCACTGCCACTATCAGATTAGAGCCGTAAAGGAGACTAGACATCTATCACCCCACTACCACTATCAGATTAGAGCCATAAAGGAGAATAGACATCTAAAATCCCACTACCACTATCAGATTAGAGCCATAAAGGAGACTAGACATCTACCACCCCACTACCACTATCAGATTAGAGCCATAAAGGAGACTAGACATCTATCACACCACTACCACTATCAGATTAGAGCCATAAAGGAGAATAGACATCTATCAACCCACTGCCACTATCAGATTAGAGCCATAAAGGAGACTAGACATCTACCACCCCACTACCACTATCAGATTAGAGCCATAAAGGAGACTAGATATCTATCAACCCACTGCCACTATCAGATTAGAGCCATAAAGGAGACTAGACATCTACCACCCCACTACCACTATCAGATTAGAGCCATAAAGGAGAATAGACATCTACCACCCCACTACCACTATCAGATTAGAGCCATAAAGGAGACTAGACATCTACCACTATCAGATTAGAGCCATAAAGGAGACTAGACATCTACCACCCCACTACCACTATCAGATTAGAGCCATAAAGGAGACTAGACATCTACCACCCCACTACCACTACCAGATTAGAGCCATAAAGGAGACTAGACATCTACCACTATCAGATTAGAGCCATAAAGGAGACTAGACATCTACCACCCCACTACCACTATCAGATTAGAGCCATAAAGGAGACTAGACATCTATCAACCCACTGCCACTATCAGATTAGAGCCATAAAGGAGAATAGACATCTATCACACCACTACCACTATCAGATTAGAGCCATAAAGGAGAATAGACATCTATCAACCCACTGCCACTATCAGATTAGAGCCATAAAGGAGACTAGACATCTATCACCCCACTACCACTATCAGATTAGAGCCATAAAGGAGAATAGACATCTAAAATCCCACTACCACTATCAGATTAGAGCCATAAAGGAGACTAGACATCTACCACCCCACTACCACTATCAGATTAGAGCCATAAAGGAGACTAGACATCTATCACACCACTTCCACTATCAGATTAGAGCCATAAAGGAGAATAGACATCTATCAACCCACTGCCACTATCAGATTAGAGCCATAAAGGAGACTAGACATCTACCACCCCACTACCACTATCAGATTAGAGCCATAAAGGAGACTAGATATCTATCAACCCACTGCCACTATACGATTAGAGCCATAAAGGAGACTAGACATCTACCACCCCACTACCACTATCAGATTAGAGCCATAAAGGAGACTAGACATCTACCACCCCACTACCACTATCAGATTAGAGCCATAAAGGAGACTAGACATCTACCACCCCACTACCACTATCAGATTAGAGCCATAAAGGAGACTAGACATCTACCACTATCAGATTAGAGCCATAAAGGAGACTAGACATCTACCACCCCACTACCACTATCAGATTAGAGCCATAAAGGAGACTAGACATCTATCACACCACTACCACTATCAGATTAGAGCCATAAAGGAGACTAGACATCTATCACACCACTACCACTATCAGATTAGAGCCATAAAGGAGACTAGACATCTATCACACCACTCCCACTATCAGATTAGAGCCATAAAGGAGAATAGACATCTATCAACCCACTGCCACTATCAGATTAGAGCCATAAAGGAGACTAGACATCTATCACACCACTACCACTATCAGATTAGAGCCATAAAGGAGACTAGACATCTATCACACCACTACCACTATCAGATTAGAGCCATAAAGGAGAATAGACATCTATCAACCCACTGCCACTATCAGATTAGAGCCATAAAGGAGACTAGACATCTACCACCCCACTACCACTATCAGATTAGAGCCATAAAGGAGACTAGACATCTATCATACCACTACCACTATCAGATTAGAGCCATAAAGGAGAATAGACATCTATCAACCCACTGCCACTATCAGATTAGA
Organism: Salvelinus fontinalis; assembly: GCF_029448725.1. Taxonomy (NCBI): domain Eukaryota; kingdom Metazoa; phylum Chordata; class Actinopteri; order Salmoniformes; family Salmonidae; genus Salvelinus; species Salvelinus fontinalis. The sequence continues at coordinate 32,108 of NW_026600732.1, read as the reverse complement.
GCCATAAAGGAGACTAGACATCTACCACCCCACTACCACTATCAGATTAGAGCCATAAAGGAGACTAGACATCTACCACCCCACTACCACTATCAGATTAGAGCCATAAAGGAGACTAGATATCTATCAACCCACTGCCACTATCAGATTAGAGCCATAAAGGAGACTAGACATCTACCACCCCACTACCACTATCAGATTAGAGCCATAAAGGAGACTAGATATCTATCAACCCACTGCCACTATCAGATTAGAGCCATAAAGGAGACTAGACATCTATCACCCCACTACCACTATCAGATTAGAGCCATAAAGGAGACTAGACATCTACCACTATCAGATTAGAGCCATAAAGGAGACTAGACATCTACCACCCCACTACCACTATCAGATTAGAGCCATAAAGGAGACTAGACATCTATCACACCACTACCACTATCAGATTATAGCCTTAAAGGAGACTAGACATCTATCACACCACTACCACTATCAGATTAGAGCCATAAAGGAGAATAGAACATCTATCAACCGACTGCCACTATCGGATTAGAGCCATAAAGGAGACTAGACATCTACCACCCCACTACCACTATCAGATTAGAGCCATAAAGGAGACTAGACATCTACCACCCCACTACCACTATCAGATTAGAGCCATAAAGGAGACTAGATATCTATCAACCCACTGCCACTATCAGATTAGAGCCATAAAGGAGACTAGACATCTATCACCACACTACCACTATCAGATTAGAGCCATAAAGGAGAATAGACATCTAAAACCCCACTACCACTATCAGATTAGAGCCATAAAGGAGACTAGACATCTATCACACCACTACCACTATCAGATTAGAGCCATAAAGGAGAATAGACATCTATCAACCCACTGCCACTATGAGATTAGAGCCATAAAGGAGACTAGACATCTACCACGCCACTACCACTATCAGATTAGAGCCATAAAGGAGACTAGATATCTATCAACCCACTTCCACTATCAGATTAGAGCCATAAAGGAGACTAGACATCTACCACCCCACTACCACTATCAGATTAGAGCCATAAAGGAGACTAGACATCTACCACCCCACTACCACTATCAGATTAGAGCAATAAAGGAGACTAGACATCTACCACTATCAGATTAGAGCCATAAAGGAGACTAGACATCTACCACTATCAGATTAGAGCCATAAAGGAGACTAGACATCTACCACCCCACTACCACTATCAGATTAGAGCCATAAAGGAGACTAGATATCTATCAACCCACTGCCACTATCAGATTAGAGCCATAAAGGAGACTAGACATCTATCACCCCCCTACCACTATCAGATTAGAGCCATAAAGGAGAATAGACATCTAAAACCCCACTACCACTATCAGATTAGAGCCATAAAGGAGACTAGACATCTACCACCCCACTACCACTATCAGATTAGAGCCATAAAGGAGACTAGACATCTACCACTATCAGATTAGAGCCATAAAGGAGACTAGACATCTACCACCCCACTACCACTATCAGATTAGAGCCATAAAGGAGACTAGACATCTATCACACCACTACCACTATCAGATTAGAGCCATAAAGGAGACTAGACATCTATCACACCACTACCACTATCAGATTAGAGCCATAAAGGAGACTAGACATCTATCACACCACTCCCACTATCAGATTAGAGCCATAAAGGAGAATAGACATCTATCAACCCACTGCCACTATCAGATTAGAGCCATAAAGGAGACTAGACATCTATCACACCACTACCACTATCAGATTAGAGCCATAAAGGAGAATAGACATCTATCAACCCACTGCCACTATCAGATTAGAGCCATAAAGGAGACTAGACATCTACCACCCCACTACCACTATCAGATTAGAGCCATAAAGGAGACTAGACATCTATCATACCACTACCACTATCAGATTAGAGCCATAAAGGAGAATAGACATCTATCAACCCACTGCCACTATCAGATTAGAGCCATAAAGGAGACTAGACATCTACCACCCCACTACCACTATCAGATTAGAGCCATAAAGGAGACTAGACATCTACCACCCCACTACCACTATCAGATTAGAGCCATAAAGGAGACTAGACATCTACCACCCCACTACCACTATCAGATTAGAGCCATAAAGGAGACTAGACATCTACCACCCCACTACCACTATCAGATTAGAGCCATAAAGGAGACTAGACATCTATCATACCACTACCACTATCAGATTAGAGCCATAAAGGAGAATAGACATCTATCAACCCACTGCCACTATCAGATTAGAGCCATAAAGGAGACTAGACATCTACCACCCCACTACCACTATCAGATTAGAGCCATAAAGGAGACTAGACATCTACCACCCCACTACCACTATCAGATTAGAGCCATAAAGGAGACTAGATATCTATCAACCCACTGCCACTATCAGATTAGAGCCATAAAGGAGACTAGACATCTACCACCCCACTACCACTATCAGATTAGAGCCATAAAGGAGACTAGATATCTATCAACCCACTGCCACTATCAGATTAGAGCCATAAAGGAGACTAGACATCTATCACCCCACTACCACTATCAGATTAGAGCCATAAAGGAGACTAGACATCTACCACTATCAGATTAGAGCCATAAAGGAGACTAGACATCTACCACCCCACTACCACTATCAGATTAGAGCCATAAAGGAGACTAGACATCTATCACACCACTACCACTATCAGATTACAGCCTTAAAGGAGACTAGACATCTATCACACCACTACCACTATCAGATTAGAGCCATAAAGGAGAATAGAACATCTATCAACCGACTGCCACTATCGGATTAGAGCCATAAAGGAGACTAGACATCTACCACCCCACTACCACTATCAGATTAGAGCCATAAAGGAGACTAGACATCTACCACCCCACTACCACTATCAGATTAGAGCCATAAAGGAGACTAGATATCTATCAACCCACTGCCACTATCAGATTAGAGCCATAAAGGAGACTAGACATCTATCACCCCACTACCACTATCAGATTAGAGCCATAAAGGAGAATAGACATCTAAAACCCCACTACCACTATCAGATTAGAGCCATAAAGGAGACTAGACATCTATCACACCACTACCACTATCAGATTAGAGCCATAAAGGAGAATAGACATCTATCAACCCACTGCCACTATCAGATTAGAGCCATAAAGGAGACTAGACATCTACCACGCCACTACCACTATCAGATTAGAGCCATAAAGGAGACTAGATATCTATCAACCCACTTCCACTATCAGATTAGAGCCATAAAGGAGACTAGACATCTACCACCCCACTACCACTATCAGATTAGAGCCATAAAGGAGACTAGACATCTACCACCCCACTACCACTATCAGATTAGAGCAATAAAGGAGACTAGACATCTACCACTATCAGATTAGAGCCATAAAGGAGACTAGACATCTACCACTATCAGATTAGAGCCATAAAGGAGACTAGACATCTACCACCCCACTACCACTATCAGATTAGAGCCATAAAGGAGACTAGATATCTATCAACCCACTGCCACTATCAGATTAGAGCCATAAAGGAGACTAGACATCTATCACCCCCCTACCACTATCAGATTAGAGCCATAAAGGAGAATAGACATCTAAAACCCCACTACCACTATCAGATTAGAGCCATAAAGGAGACTAGACATCTACCACCCCACTACCACTATCAGATTAGAGCCATAAAGGAGACTAGACATCTACCACTATCAGATTAGAGCCATAAAGGAGACTAGACATCTACCACCCCACTACCACTATCAGATTAGAGCCATAAAGGAGACTAGACATCTATCATACCACTACCACTATCAGATTAGAGCCATAAAGGAGAATAGACATCTATCAACCCACTGCCACTATCAGATTAGAGCCATAAAGGAGACTAGACATCTACCACCCCACTACCACTATCAGATTAGAGCCATAAAGGAGACTAGACATCTACCACCCCACTACCACTATCAGATTAGAGCCATAAAGGAGACTAGATATCTATCAACCCACTGCCACTATCAGATTAGAGCCATAAAGGAGACTAGACATCTACCACCCCACTACCACTATCAGATTAGAGCCATAAAGGAGACTAGATATCTATCAACCCACTGCCACTATCAGATTAGAGCCATAAAGGAGACTAGACATCTATCACCCCACTACCACTATCAGATTAGAGCCATAAAGGAGACTAGACATCTACCACTATCAGATTAGAGCCATAAAGGAGACTAGACATCTACCACCCCACTACCACTATCAGATTAGAGCCATAAAGGAGACTAGACATCTATCACACCACTACCACTATCAGATTACAGCCTTAAAGGAGACTAGACATCTATCACACCACTACCACTATCAGATTAGAGCCATAAAGGAGAATAGAACATCTATCAACCGACTGCCACTATCGGATTAGAGCCATAAAGGAGACTAGACATCTACCACCCCACTACCACTATCAGATTAGAGCCATAAAGGAGACTAGACATCTACCACCCCACTACCACTATCAGATTAGAGCCATAAAGGAGACTAGATATCTATCAACCCACTGCCACTATCAGATTAGAGCCATAAAGGAGACTAGACATCTATCACCCCACTACCACTATCAGATTAGAGCCATAAAGGAGAATAGACATCTAAAACCCCACTACCACTATCAGATTAGATCCATAAAGGAGACTAGACATCTATCACACCACTACCACTATCAGATTAGAGCCATAAAGGAGAATAGACATCTATCAACCCACTGCCACTATCAGATTAGAGCCATAAAGGAGACTAGACATCTACCACGCCACTACCACTATCAGATTAGAGCCATAAAGGAGACTAGATATCTATCAACCCACTTCCACTATCAGATTAGAGCCATAAAGGAGACTAGACATCTACCACCCCACTACCACTATCAGATTAGAGCAATAAAGGAGACTAGACATCTACCACTATCAGATTAGAGCCATAAAGGAGACTAGACATCTACCACTATCAGATTAGAGCCATAAAGGAGACTAGACATCTACCACCCCACTACCACTATCAGATTAGAGCCATAAAGGAGACTAGATATCTATCAACCCACTGCCACTATCAGATTAGAGCCATAAAGGAGACTAGACATCTATCACCCCCCTACCACTATCAGATTAGAGCCATAAAGGAGAATAGACATCTAAAACCCCACTACCACTATCAGATTAGAGCCATAAAGGAGACTAGACATCTACCACCCCACTACCACTATCAGATTAGAGCCATAAAGGAGACTAGACATCTACCACTATCAGATTAGAGCCATAAAGGAGACTAGACATCTACCACCCCACTACCACTATCAGATTAGAGCCATAAAGGAGACTAGACATCTATCACACCACTACCACTATCAGATTAGAGCCATAAAGGAGACTAGACATCTATCACACCACTACCACTATCAGATTAGAGCCATAAAGGAGACTAGACATCTATCACACCACTACCACTATCAGATTAGAGCCATAAAGGAGACTAGACATCTATCAACCCACTGCCACTATCAGATTAGAGCCATAAAGGAGACTAGACATCTATCACACCACTACCACTATCAGATTAGAGCCATAAAGGAGAATAGACATCTATCAACCCACTGCCACTATCAGATTAGAGCCATAAAGGAGACTAGACATCTACCACCCCACTACCACTATCAGATTAGAGCCATAAAGGAGACTAGACATCTATCATACCACTACCACTATCAGATTAGAGCCATAAAGGAGAATAGACATCTATCAACCCACTGCCACTATCAGATTAGAGCCATAAAGGAGACTAGACATCTACCACCCCACTACCACTATCAGATTAGAGCCATAAAGGAGACTAGACATCTACCACCCCACTACCACTATCAGATTAGAGCCATAAAGGAGACTAGATATCTATCAACCCACTGCCACTATCAGATTAGAGCCATAAAGGAGACTAGACATCTACCACCCCACTACCACTATCAGATTAGAGCCATAAAGGAGACTAGATATCTATCAACCCACTGCCACTATCAGATTAGAGCCATAAAGGAGACTAGACATCTATCACCCCACTACCACTATCAGATTAGAGCCATAAAGGAGACTAGACATCTACCACTATCAGATTAGAGCCATAAAGGAGACTAGACATCTACCACCCCACTACCACTATCAGATTAGAGCCATAAAGGAGACTAGACATCTATCACACCACTACCACTATCAGATTACAGCCTTAAAGGAGACTAGACATCTATCACACCACTACCACTATCAGATTAGAGCCATAAAGGAGAATAGAACATCTATCAACCGACTGCCACTATCGGATTAGAGCCATAAAGGAGACTAGACATCTACCACCCCACTACCACTATCAGATTAGAGCCATAAAGGAGACTAGACATCTACCACCCCACTACCACTATCAGATTAGAGCCATAAAGGAGACTAGATATCTATCAACCCACTGCCACTATCAGATTAGAGCCATAAAGGAGACTAGACATCTATCACCCCACTACCACTATCAGATTAGAGCCATAAAGGAGAATAGACATCTAAAACCCCACTACCACTATCAGATTAGAGCCATAAAGGAGACTAGACATCTATCACACCACTACCACTATCAGATTAGAGCCATAAAGGAGAATAGACATCTATCAACCCACTGCCACTATCAGATTAGAGCCATAAAGGAGACTAGACATCTACCACGCCACTACCACTATCAGATTAGAGCCATAAAGGAGACTAGATATCTATCAACCCACTTCCACTATCAGATTAGAGCCATAAAGGAGACTAGACATCTACCACCCCACTACCACTATCAGATTAGAGCCATAAAGGAGACTAGACATCTACCACCCCACTACCACTATCAGATTAGAGCAATAAAGGAGACTAGACATCTACCACTATCAGATTAGAGCCATAAAGGAGACTAGACATCTACCACTATCAGATTAGAGCCATAAAGGAGACTAGACATCTACCACCCCACTACCACTATCAGATTAGAGCCATAAAGGAGACTAGATATCTATCAACCCACTGCCACTATCAGATTAGAGCCATAAAGGAGACTAGACATCTATCACCCCCCTACCACTATCAGATTAGAGCCATAAAGGAGAATAGACATCTAAAACCCCACTACCACTATCAGATTAGAGCCATAAAGGAGACTAGACATCTACCACCCCACTACCACTATCAGATTAGAGCCATAAAGGAGACTAGACATCTACCACTATCAGATTAGAGCCATAAAGGAGACTAGACATCTACCACCCCACTACCACTATCAGATTAGAGCCATAAAGGAGACTAGACATCTATCACACCACTACCACTATCAGATTAGAGCCATAAAGGAGACTAGACATCTATCACACCACTACCACTATCAGATCAGAGCCATAAAGGAGACTAGACATCTATCACACCACTCCCACTATCAGATTAGAGCCATAAAGGAGAATAGACATCTATCAACCCACTGCCACTATCAGATTAGAGCCATAAAGGAGACTAGACATCTATCACACCACTACCACTATCAGATTAGAGCCATAAAGGAGACTAGACATCTATCACACCACTACCACTATCAGATTAGAGCCATAAAGGAGAATAGACATCTATCAACCCACTGCCACTATCAGATTAGAGCCATAAAGGAGACTAGACATCTACCACCCCACTACCACTATCAGATTAGAGCCATAAAGGAGACTAGACATCTATCATACCACTACCACTATCAGATTAGAGCCATAAAGGAGAATAGACATCTATCAACCCACTGCCACTATCAGATTAGAGCCATAAAGGAGACTAGACATCTACCACCCCACTACCACTATCAGATTAGAGCCATAAAGGAGACTAGACATCTACCACCCCACTACCACTATCAGATTAGAGCCATAAAGGAGACTAGATATCTATCAACCCACTGCCACTATCAGATTAGAGCCATAAAGGAGACTAGACATCTACCACCCCACTACCACTATCAGATTAGAGCCATAAAGGAGACTAGATATCTATCAACCCACTGCCACTATCAGATTAGAGCCATAAAGGAGACTAGACATCTAAAACCCCACTACCACTATCAGATTAGAGCCATAAAGGAGACTAGACATCTACCACCCCACTATCACTATCAGATTAGAGCCATAAAGGAGACTAGACATCTACCACTATCAGATTAGAGCCATAAAGGAGACTAGACATCTACCACCCCACTACCACTATCAGATTAGAGCCATAAAGGAGACTAGACATCTATCACACCACTACCACTATCAGAATACAGCCTTAAAGGAGACTAGACATCTATCACACCACTACCACTATCAGATTAGAGCTTTAAAGGAGAATAGACATCTATCAACCCACTGCCACTATCAGATTAGAGCCATAAAGGAGACTAGACATCTACCACCCCACTACCACTATCAGATTAGAGCCATAAAGGAGACTAGATATCTATCAACCCACTGCCACTATCAGATTAGAGCCATAAAGGAGACTAGACATCTACCACCCCACTACCACTATCAGATTAGAGCCATAAAGGAGACTAGACATCTACCACCCCACTACCACTATCAGATTAGAGCCATAAAGGAGACTAGACATCTACCACTATCAGATTAGAGCCATAAAGGAGACTAGACATCTACCACCCCACTACCACTATCAGATTAGAGCCATAAAGGAGACTAGATATCTATCAACCCACTGCCACTATCAGATTAGAGCCATAAAGGAGACTAGACATCTACCACCCCACTACCACTATCAGATTAGAGCCATAAAGGAGACTAGACATCTACCACTATCAGATTAGAGCCATAAAGGAGACTAGACATCTACCACCCCACTACCACTATCAGATTAGAGCCATAAAGGAGACTAGATATCTATCAACCCACTGCCACTATCAGATTAGAGCCATAAAGGAGACTAGACATCTATCACCCCACTACCACTATCAGATTAGAGCCATAAAGGAGAATAGACATCTAAAATCCCACTACCACTATCAGATTAGAGCCATAAAGGAGACTAGACATCTACCACCCCACTACCACTATCAGATTAGAGCCATAAAGGAGACTAGACATCTATCACACCACTTCCACTATCAGATTAGAGCCATAAAGGAGAATAGACATCTATCAACCCACTGCCACTATCAGATTAGAGCCATAAAGGAGACTAGACATCTACCACCCCACTACCACTATCAGATTAGAGCCATAAAGGAGACTAGATATCTATCAACCCACTGCCACTATACGATTAGAGCCATAAAGGAGACTAGACATCTACCACCCCACTACCACTATCAGATTAGAGCCATAAAGGAGACTAGACATCTACCACCCCACTACCACTATCAGATTAGAGCCATAAAGGAGACTAGACATCTACCACTATCAGATTAGAGCCATAAAGGAGACTAGACATCTACCACCCCACTACCACTATCAGATTAGAGCCATAAAGGAGACTAGATATCTATCAACCCACTGCCACTATCAGATTAGAGCCATAAAGGAGACTAGACATCTATCACCCCACTACCACTATCAGATTAGAGCCATAAAGGAGAATAGACATCTAAAACACCACTACCACTATCAGATTAGAGCCATAAAGGAGACTAGACATCTATCACACCACTACCACTATCAGATTAGAGCCATAAAGGAGACTAGATATCTATCAACCCACTGCCACTATCAGATTAGAGCCATAAAGGAGACTAGACATCTATCACACCACTACCACTATCAGATTAGAGCCATAAAGGAGACTAGACATCTATCACACCACTACCACTATCAGATTAGAGCCATAAAGGAGAATAGACATCTATCAACCCACTGCCACTATCAGATTAGAGCCATAAAGGAGACTAGACATCTACCACCCCACTACCACTATCAGATTAGAGCCATAAAGGAGACTAGACATCTATCACACCACTACCACTATCAGATTAGAGTCATAAAGGAGAATAGACATCTATCAACCCACTGCCACTATCAGATTAGAGCCATAAAGGAGACTAGACATCTACCACCCCACTACCACTATCAGATTAGAGCCATAAAGGAGACTAGATATCTATCAACCCACTGCCACTATCAGATTAGAGCCATAAAGGAGACTAGACATCTACCACCCCACTACCACTATCAGGTTAGAGCCATAAAGGAGACTAGACATCTACCACCCCACTACCACTATCAGATTAGAGCCATAAAGGAGACTAGACATCTACCACTATCAGATTAGAGCCATAAAGGAGACTAGACATCTACCACCCCACTACCACTATCAGATTAGAGCCATAAAGGAGACTAGATATCTATCAACCCACTGCCACTATCAGATTAGAGCCATAAAGGAGAATAGACATCTAAAATCCCACTACCACTATCAGATTAGAGCCATAAAGGAGACTAGACATCTACCACCCCACTACCACTATCAGATTAGAGCCATAAAGGAGACTAGACATCTACCACTATCAGATTAGAGCCATAAAGGAGACTAGACATCTATCACACCACTACCACTATCAGATTAGAGCCATAAAGGAGACTAGACATCTATCACACCACTACCACTATCAGATTAGAGCCATAAAGGAGAATAGACATCTATCAACCCACTGCCACTATCAGATTAGAGCCATAAAGGAGACTAGACATCTACCACCCCACTACCACTATCAGATTGGAGCCATAAAGGAGAATAGACATCTAAAACCCCACTACCACTATCAGATTAGAGCCATAAAGGAGACTAGACATCTATCACACCACTACCACTATCAGATTAGAGCCATAAAGGAGACTAGACATCTATCACCCCACTACCACTATCAGATTAGAGCCGTAAAGGAGAATAGACATCTACCACCCCACTACCACTATCAGATTAGAGCTATAAAGGAGACTAGACATATATCACACCACTACCACTATCAGATTAGAGCCATAAAGGAGACTAGATATCTATCAACCCACTGCCACTATCAGATTAGAGCCATAAAGGAGACTAGACATCTTTCACACCACTACCACTATCAGATTAGAGCCATAAAGGAGACTAGACATCTATCACACCACTACCACTATCAGATTAGAGCCATAAAGGAGAATAGACATCTATCAACCCACTGCCACTATCAGATTAGAGCCATAAAGGAGACTAGACATCTACCACCCCACTACCACTATCAGATTAGAGCCATAAAGGAGACTAGACATCTATCACACCACTACCACTATCAGATTAGAGCCATAAAGGAGAATAGACATCTATCAACCCACTGCCACTATCAGATTAGAGCCATATAGGAGACTAGACATCTACCACCCCACTACCACTATCAGATTAGAGCCATAAAGGAGACTAGATATCTATCAACCCACTGCCACTATCAGATTAGAGCCATAAAGGAGACTAGACATCTACCACCCCAGTACCACTATCAGATTAGAGCCATAAAGGAGACTAGACATCTACCACCCCACTACCACTATCAGATTAGAGCCATAAAGGAGACTAGACATCTACCACTATCAGATTAGAGCCATAAAGGAGACTAGACATCTACCACTATCAGATTAGAGCCATAAAGGAGACTAGACATCTACCACCCCACTACCACTATCAGATTAGAGCCATAAAGGAGACTAGACATCTATCAACCCACTGCCACTATCAGATTAGAGCCATAAAGGAGACTAGACATCTACCACCCCACTACCACTATCAGATTAGAGCCATAAAGGAGACTAGATATCTATCAACCCACTGCCACTATCAGATTAGAGCCATAAAGGAGACTAGACATCTATCACCCCACTACCACTATCAGATTAGAGCCATAAAGGAGAATAGACATCTACCACCCCACTACCACTATCAGATTAGAGCCATAACGGAGACTAGACATCTACCACCCCACTACCACTATCAGATTAGAGCCATAAAGGAGACTAGACATCTACCACTATCAGATTAGAGCCATAAAGGAGACTAGACATCTACCACCCCACTACCACTATCAGATTAGAGCCATAAAGGAGACTAGACATCTATCACACCTCTACCACTATCAGATTAGAGCCATAAAGGAGACTAGACATCTATCACACCACTACCACTATCAGATTAGAGCCATAAAGGAGAATAGACATCTATCAACCCACTGCCACTATCAGATTAGAGCCATAAAGGAGACTAGACATCTATCACCCCACTACCACTATCAGATTAGAGCCATAAAGGAGAATAGACATCTAAAACCCCACTACCACTATCAGATTAGAGCCATAAAGGAGACTAGACATCTACCACCCCACTACCACTATCAGATTAGAGCCATAAAGGAGACTAGACATCTACCACTATCAGATTAGAGCCATAAAGGAGACTAGACATCTACCACCCCACTACCACTATCAGATTAGAGCAATAAGGGAGACTAGACATCTATCACACCACTACCACTATCAGATTAGAGCCATAAAGGAGACTAGACATCTATCACACCACTACCACTATCAGATTAGAGCCATAAAGGAGACTAGACATCTATCACACCACTACCACTATCAGATTAGAGCCATAAAGGAGAATAGACATCTATCAACCCACTGCCACTATCAGATTAGAGCCATAAAGGAGACTAGACATCTACCACCCCACTACCACTATCAGATTAGAGCCATAAAGGAGACTAGACATCTACCACCCCACTACCACTATCAGATTGGAGCCATAAAGGAGAATAGACATCTAAAACCCCACTACCACTATCAGATTAGAGCCATAAAGGAGACTAGACATCTATGACACCACTACCACTATCAGATTAGAGCCATAAAGGAGACTAGACATCTATCACCCCACTACCACTATCAGATTAGAGCCATAAAGGAGAATAGACATCTACCACCCCACTACCACTATCAGATTAGAGCCATAAAGGAGACTAGACATCTACCACCCCACTACCACTATCAGATTAGAGCCATAAAGGAGACTAGACATCTACCACTATCAGATTAGAGCCATAAAGGAGACTCGACATCTACCACCCCACTACCACTATCAGATTAGAGCCATAAAGGAGACTAGACATCTATCACACCACTACCACTATCAGATTAGAGCCATAAAGGAGACTAGACATCTATCACACCACTACCACTATCAGATTAGAGCCATAAAGGAGAATAGACATCTATCAACCCACTGCCACTATCAGATTAGAGCCATAAAGGAGACTAGACATCTATCACCCCACTACCACTATCAGATTAGAGCCATAAAGGAGAATAGACATCTAAAACCCCACTACCACTATCAGATTAGATCCATAAAGGAGACTAGACATCTACCACCCCACTACCACTATCAGATTAGAGCCATAAAGGAGACTAGACATCTACCACTATCAGATTAGAGCCATAAAGGAGACTAGACATCTACCACCCCACTACCACTATCAGATTAGAGCCATAAAGGAGACTAGACATCTATCACACCACTACCACTATCAGATTAGAGCCATAAAGGAGACTAGACATCTATCACACCACTACCACTATCAGATTAGAGCCATAAAGGAGACTAGACATCTATCACACCACTACCACTATCAGATTAGAGCCATAAAGGAGAATAGACATCTATCAACCCACTGCCACTATCAGATTAGAGCCATAAAGGAGACTAGACATCTACCACCCCACTACCACTATCAGATTAGAGCCATAAAGGAGACTAGACATCTATCACACCACTACCACTATCAGATTAGAGCCATAAAGGAGACTAGACATCTATCACCCCACTACCACTATCAGATTAGAGCCATAAAGGAGAATAGACATCTACCACCCCACTACCACTATCAGATTAGAGCCATAAAGGAGACTAGACATCTACCACCCCACTACCACTATCAGATTAGAGCCATAAAGGAGACTAGACATCTACCACTATCAGATTAGAGCCATAAAGGAGACTCGACATCTACCACCCCACTACCACTATCAGATTAGAGCCATAAAGGAGACTAGACATCTATCACACCACTACCACTATCAGATTAGAGCCATAAAGGAGACTAGACATCTATCACACCACTACCACTATCAGATTAGAGCCATAAAGGAGAATAGACATCTATCAACCCACTGCCACTATCAGATTAGAGCCATAAAGGAGACTAGACATCTATCACCCCACTACCACTATCAGATTAGAGCCATAAAGGAGAATAGACATCTAAAACCCCACTACCACTATCAGATTAGATCCATAAAGGAGACTAGACATCTACCACCCCACTACCACTATCAGATTAGAGCCATAAAGGAGACTAGACATCTACCACTATCAGATTAGAGCCATAAAGGAGACTAGACATCTACCACCCCACTACCACTATCAGATTAGAGCCATAAAGGAGACTAGACATCTATCACACCACTACCACTATCAGATTAGAGCCATAAAGGAGACTAGACATCTATCACACCACTACCACTATCAGATTAGAGCCTTAAAGGAGACTAGACATCTATCACACCACTACCACTATCAGATTAGAGCCATAAAGGAGAATAGACATCTATCAACCCACTGCCACTATCAGATTAGAGCCATAAAGGAGACTAGACATCTACCACCCCACTACCACTATCAGATTAGAGCCATAAAGGAGACTAGACATCTATCACACCACTACCACTATCAGATTAGAGCCATAAAGGAGAATAGACATCTATCAACCCACTGCCACTATCAGATTAGAGCCATAAAGGAGACTAGACATCTACCACCCCACTACCACTATCAGATTAGAGCCATAAAGGAGACTAGATATCTATCAACCCACTTCCACTATCAGATTAGAGCCATAAAGGAGACTAGACATCTACCACCCCACTACCACTATCAGATTAGAGCCATAAAGGAGACTAGACATCTACCACCCCACTACCACTATCAGATTAGAGCCATAAAGGAGACTAGACATCTACCAATATCCGATTAGAGCCATAAAGGAGACTAGACATCTACCACCCCACTACCACTATCAGATTAGAGCCATAAAGGAGACTAGACATCTATCACACCACTACCACTATCAGATTAGAGCCATAAAGGAGACTAGACATCTATCACACCACTACCACTATCAGATTAGAGCCATAAAGGAGAATAGACATCAACCCACTGCCACTATCAGATTAGAGCCATAAAGGAGACTAGACATCTACCACCCCACTACCACTATCAGATTGGAGCCATAAAGGAGAATAGACATCTAAAACCCCACTACCACTATCAGATTAGAGCCATAAAGGAGACTAGACATCTATCACACCACTACCACTATCAGATTAGAGCCATAAAGGAGACTAGACATCTATCACCCCACTACCACTATCAGATTAGAGCCGTAAAGGAGAATAGACATCTACCACCCCACTACCACTATCAGATTAGAGCTATAAAGGAGACTAGACATATATCACACCACTACCACTATCAGATTAGAGCCATAAAGGAGACTAGATATCTATCAACCCACTGCCACTATCAGATTAGAGCCATAAAGGAGACTAGACATCTATCACACCACTACCACTATCAGATTAGAGCCATAAAGGAGACTAGACATCTATCACACCACTACCACTATCAGATTAGAGCCATAAAGGAGAATAGACATCTATCAACCCACTGCCACTATCAGATTAGAGCCATAAAGGAGACTAGACATCTACCACCCCACTACCACTATCAGATTAGAGCCATAAAGGAGACTAGACATCTATCACACCACTACCACTATCAGATTAGAGCCATAAAGGAGAATAGACATCTATCAACCCACTGCCACTATCAGATTAGAGCCATATAGGAGACTAGACATCTACCACCCCACTACCACTATCAGATTAGAGCCATAAAGGAGACTAGACATCTACCACTATCAGATTAGAGCCATAAAGGAGACTAGACATCTACCACTATCAGATTAGAGCCATAAAGGAGACTAGACATCTACCACCCCACTACCACTATCAGATTAGAGCCATAAAGGAGACTAGACATCTATCAACCCACTGCCACTATCAGATTAGAGCCATAAAGGAGACTAGACATCTACCACCCCACTACCACTATCAGATTAGAGCCATAAAGGAGACTAGATATCTATCAACCCACTGCCACTATCAGATTAGAGCCATAAAGGAGACTAGACATCTATCACCCCACTACCACTATCAGATTAGAGCCATAAAGGAGAATAGACATCTACCACCCCACTACCACTATCAGATTAGAGCCATAAAGGAGACTAGACATCTACCACTATCAGATTAGAGCCATAAAGGAGACTAGACATCTACCACCCCACTACCACTATCAGATTAGAGCCATAAAGGAGACTAGACAACTATCACACCACTACCACTATCAGATTAGAGCCATAAAGGAGACTAGACATCTATCACCCCACTACCACTATCAGATTAGAGCCATAAAGGAGAATAGACATCTACCACCCCACTACCACTATCAGATTAGAGCCATAAAGGAGACTAGACATCTACCACCCCACTACCACTATCAGATTAGAGCCATAAAGGAGACTAGACATCTACCACTATCAGATTAGAGCCATAAAGGAGACTAGACATCTACCACCCCACTACCACTATCAGATTAGAGCCATAAAGGAGACTAGACATCTATCACACCTCTACCACTATCAGATTAGAGCCATAAAGGAGACTAGACATCTATCACACCACTACCACTATCAGATTAGAGCCATAAAGGAGAATAGACATCTATCAACCCACTGCCACTATCAGATTAGAGCCATAAAGGAGACTAGACATCTATCACCCCACTACCACTATCAGATTAGAGCCATGAAGGAGAATAGACATCTAAAACCCCACTACCACTATCAGATTAGAGCCATAAAGGAGACTAGACATCTACCACCCCACTACCACTATCAGATTAGAGCCATAAAGGAGACTAGACATCTACCACTATCAGATTAGAGCCATAAAGGAGACTAGACATCTACCACCCCACTACCACTATCAGATTAGAGCAATAAGGGAGACTAGACATCTACCAACCCACTACCACTATCAGATTAGAGCCGTAAAGGAGACTAGACATCTACCACCCCACTACCACTATCAGATTAGAGCCATAAAGGAGACTAGACATCTATCACACCACTACCACTATCAGATTAGAGCCATAAAGGAGACTAGACATCTATCACACCACTACCACTATCAGATTAGAGCCATAAAGGAGAATAGACATCTATCAACCCACTGCCACTATCAGATTAGAGCCATAAAGGAGACTAGACATCTACCACCCCACTACCACTATCAGATTGGAGCCATAAAGGAGAATAGACATCTAAAACCCCACTACCACTATCAGATTAGAGCCATAAAGGAGACTAGACATCTATCACACCACTACCACTATCAGATTAGAGCCATAAAGGAGACTAGACATCTATCACACCACTACCACTATCAGATTAGAGCCATAAAGGAGACTAGACATCTATCACACCACTACCACTATCAGATTAGAGCCATAAAGGAGAATAGACATCTATCAACCCACTGCCACTATCAGATTAGAGCCATAAAGGAGACTAGACATCTACCACCCCACTACCACTATCAGATTAGAGCCATAAAGGAGACTAGACATCTATCACACCACTACCACTATCAGATTAGAGCCATAAAGGAGAATAGACATCTATCAACCCACTGCCACTATCAGATTAGAGCCATAAAGGAGACTAGACATCTACCACCCCACTACCACTATCAGATTAGAGCCATAAAGGAGACTAGATATCTATCAACCCACTGCCACTATCAGATCAGAGCCATAAAGGAGACTAGACATCTACCACCCCACTACCACTATCAGATTAGAGCCATAAAGGAGACTAGACATCTACCACCCCACTACCACTATCAGATTAGAGCCATAAAGGAGACTAGACATCTACCACTATCAGATTAGAGCCATAAAGGAGACTAGACATCTATCACACCACTACCACTATCAGATTAGAGCCATAAAGGAGACTAGACATCTATCACACCACTACCACTATCAGATTAGAGCCATAAAGGAGAATAGACATCTATCAACCCACTGCCACTATCAGATTAGAGCCATAAAGGAGACTAGACATCTACCACCCCACTACCACTATCAGATTGGAGCCATAAAGGAGAATAGACATCTAAAACCCCACTACCACTATCAGATTAGAGCCATAAAGGAGACTAGACATCTATCACCCCACTACCACTATCAGATTAGAGCCGTAAAGGAGAATAGACATCTACCACCCCACTACCACTATGAGATTAGAGCTATAAAGGAGACTAGACATATATCACACCACTACCACTATCAGATTAGAGCCTTAAAGGAGACTAGATATCTATCAACCCACTGCCACTATCAGATTAGAGCCATAAAGGAGACTAGACATCTATCACACCACTACCACTATCAGATTAGAGCCATAAAGGAGACTAGACATCTATCACACCACTACCACTATCAGATTAGAGCCATAAAGGAGAATAGACATCTATCAACCCACTGCCACTATCAGATTAGAGCCATAAAGGAGACTAGACATCTACCACCCCACTACCACTATCAGATTAGAGCCATAAAGGAGACTAGACATCTATCACACCACTACCACTATCAGATTAGAGCCATAAAGGAGAATAGACATCTATCAACCCACTGCCACTATCAGATTAGAGCCATATAGGAGACTGGACATCTACCACCCCACTACCACTATCAGATTAGAGCCATAAAGGAGACTAGACATCTACCACTATCAGATTAGAGCCATAAAGGATACTAGACATCTACCACTATCAGATTAGAGCCATAAAGGAGACTAGACATCTACCACCCCACTACCACTATCAGATTAGAGCCATAAAGGAGACTAGACATCTATCAACCCACTGCCACTATCAGATTAGAGCCATAAAGGAGACTAGACATCTACCACCCCACTACCACTATCAGATTAGAGCCATAAAGGAGACTAGATATCTATCAACCCACTGCCACTATCAGATTAGAGCCATAAAGGAGACTAGACATCTATCACCCCACTACCACTATCAGATTAGAGCCATAAAGGAGAATAGACATCTACCACCCCACTACCACTATCAGATTAGAGCCATAAAGGAGACTAGACATCTACCACTATCAGATTAGAGCCATAAAGGAGACTAGACATCTACCACCCCACTACCACTATCAGATTAGAGCCATAAAGGAGACTAGACAACTATCACACCACTACCACTATCAGATTAGAGCCATAAAGGAGACTAGACATCTATCACCCCACTACCACTATCAGATTAGAGCCATAAAGGAGAATAGACATCTACCACCCCACTACCACTATCAGATTAGAGCCATAAAGGAGACTAGACATCTACCACCCCACTACCACTATCAGATTAGAGCCATAAAGGAGACTAGACATCTACCACTATCAGATTAGAGCCATAAAGGAGACTAGACATCTACCACCCCACTACCACTATCAGATTAGAGCCATAAAGGAGACTAGACATCTATCACACCTCTACCACTATCAGATTAGAGCCATAAAGGAGACTAGACATCTATCACACCACTACCACTATCAGATTAGAGCCATAAAGGAGAATAGACATCTATCAACCCACTGCCACTATCAGATTAGAGCCATAAAGGAGACTAGACATCTATCACCCCACTACCACTATCAGATTAGAGCCATAAAGGAGAATAGACATCTAAAACCCCACTACCACTATCAGATTAGAGCCATAAAGGAGACTAGACATCTACCACCCCACTACCAATATCAGATTAGAGCCATAAAGGAGACTAGACATCTATCACACCACTACCACTATCAGATTAGAGCAATAAGGGAGACTAGACATCTATCACACCACTACCACTATCAGATTAGAGCCATAAAGGAGACTAGACATCTACCACCCCACTACCACTATCAGATTAGAGCCATAAAGGAGACTAGACATCTACCACCCCACTACCACTATCAGATTAGAGCCATAAAGGAGACTAGACATCTACCACCCCACTACCACTATCAGATTAGAGCAATAAGGGAGACTAGACATCTATCACACCACTACCACTATCAGATTAGAGCCATAAAGGAGACTAGACATCTATCACACCACTACCACTATCAGATTAGAGCCATAAAGGAGACTAGACATCTATCACACCACTACCACTATCAGATTAGAGCCATAAAGGAGAATAGACATCTATCAACCCACTGCCACTATCAGATTAGAGCCATAAAGGAGACTAGACATCTACCACCCCACTACCACTATCAGATTAGAGCCATAAAGGAGACTAGACATCTGTCACACCACTACCACTATCAGATTAGAGCCATAAAGGAGAATAGACATCTATCAACCCACTGCCACTATCAGATTAGAGCCATAAAGGAGACTAGACATCTACCACCCCACTACCACTATCAGATTAGAGCCATAAAGGAGACTAGACATCTATGACACCACTACCACTATCAGATTAGAGCCATAAAGGAGACTAGACATCTATCACCCCACTACCACTATCAGATTAGAGCCATAAAGGAGAATAGACATCTACCACCCCACTACCACTATCAGATTAGAGCCATAAAGGAGACTAGACATCTACCACCCCACTACCACTATCAGATTAGAGCCATAAAGGAGACTAGACATCTACCACTATCAGATTAGAGCCATAAAGGAGACTAGACATCTACCACCCCACTACCACTATCAGATTAGAGCCATAAAGGAGACTAGACATCTATGACACCACTACCACTATCAGATTAGAGCCATAAAGGAGACTAGACATCTATCACACCACTACCACTATCAGATTAGAGCCATAAAGGAGAATAGACATCTATCAACCCACTGCCACTATCAGATTAGAGCCATAAAGGAGACTAGACATCTATCACCCCACTACCACTATCAGATTAGAGCCATAAAGGAGAATAGACATCTAAAACCCCACTACCACTATCAGATTAGAGCCATAAAGGAGACTAGACATCTACCACCCCACTACCACTATCAGATTAGAGCCATAAAGGAGACTAGACATCTACCACTATCAGATTAGAGCCATAAAGGAGACTAGACATCTACCACCCCACTACCACTATCAGATTAGAGCCATAAAGGAGACTAGACATCTATCACACCACTACCACTATCAGATTAGAGCCATAAAGGAGACTAGACATCTATCACACCACTACCACTATCAGATTAGAGCCATAAAGGAGACTAGACATCTATCACACCACTACCACTATCAGATTAGAGCCATAAAGGAGAATAGACATCTATCAACCCACTGCCACTATCAGATTAGAGCCATAAAGGAGACTAGACATCTACCACCCCACTACCACTATCAGATTAGAGCCATAAAGGAGACTAGACATCTATCACACCACTACCACTATCAGATTAGAGCCATAAAGGAGAATAGACATCTATCAACCCACTGCCACTATCAGATTAGAGCCATAAAGGAGACTAGACATCTACCACCCCACTACCACTATCAGATTAGAGCCATAAAGGAGACTAGATATCTATCAACCCACTGCCACTATCAGATTAGAGCCATAAAGGAGACTAGACATCTACCACCCCACTACCACTATCAGATTAGAGCCATAAAGGAGACTAGACATCTACCACCCCACTACCACTATCAGATTAGAGCCATAAAGGAGACTAGACATCTACCACTATCAGATTAGAGCAATAAAGGAGACTAGACATCTACCACTATCAGATTAGAGCCATAAAGGAGACTAGACATCTACCACCCCACTACCACTATCAGATTAGAGCCATAAAGGAGACTAGATATCTATCAACCCACTGCCACTATCAGATTAGAGCCATAAAGGAGACTAGACATCTACCACCCCACTACCACTATCAGATTAGAGCCATAAAGGAGACTAGACATCTACCACTATCAGATTAGAGCCATAAAGGAGACTAGACATCTACCACCCCACTACCACTATCAGATTAGAGCCATAAAGGAGACTAGACATCTATCACACCACTACCACTATCAGATTAGAGCCATAAAGGAGACTAGACATCTATCACCCCACTACCACTATCAGATTAGAGCCATAAAGGAGAATAGACATCTACCACCCCACTACCACTATCAGATTAGAGCCATAAAGGAGACTAGACATCTACCACCCCACTACCACTATCAGATTAGAGCCATAAAGGAGACTAGACATCTATCACCCTACTACCACTATCAGATTAGAGCCATAAGGGAGACTAGACATCTACCACCCCACTACCACTATCAGATTAGAGCCATAAAGGAGACTAGACATATATCACACCACTACCACTATCAGATTAGAGCCATAAAGGAGAATAGACATCTATCAACCCACTGCCACTATCAGATTAGAGCCATATAGGAGACTAGACATCTACCACCCCACTACCACTATCAGATTAGAGCCATAAAGGAGACTAGATATCTATCAACCCACTGCCACTATCAGATTAGAGCCATAAAGGAGACTAGACATCTACCACCCGACTACCACTATTAGATTAGAGCCATAAAGGAGACTAGACATCTACCACTATCAGATTAGAGCCATAAAGGAGACTAGACATCTACCAACCCACTACCACTATCAGATTAGAGCCATAAAGGAGACTAGATATCTATCAACCCACTGCCACTATCAGATTAGAGCCATAAAGGAGACTAGACATCTACCACCCCACTACCACTATCAGATTAAAGCCATAAAGGAGACTAGATATCTATCAACCCACTGCCACTATCAGATTAGAGCCATAAAGGAGACTAGACATCTATCACCCCACTACCACTATCAGATGAGAGCCATAAAGGAGAATAGACATCTAAAACCCCACTACCACTATCAGATTAGAGCCATAAAGGAGACTAGACATCTACCACCCCACTACCACTATCAGATTAGAGCCATAAAGGAGACTAGACATCTACCACTATCAGATTAGAGCCATAAAGGAGACTAGACATCTACCACCCCACTACCACTATCAGATTAGAGCCATAAAGGAGACTAGATATCTATCAACCCACTGCCACTATCAGATTAGAGCCATAAAGGAGACTAGACATCTACCACCCCACTACCACTATCAGATTAGAGCCATAAAGGAGACTAGACATCTACCACCCCACTACCACTATCAGATTAGAGCCATAAAGGAGACTAGACATCTACCACTATCAGATTAGAGCCATAAAGGAGACTAGACGTCTACCACCCCACTACCACTATCAGATTAGAGCCATAAAGGAGACTAGACATCTATCACACCACTACCACTATCAGATTAGAGCCATAAAGGAGACTAGACATCTATCACACCACTACCACTATCAGATTAGAGCCATAAAGGAGAATAGACATCTTTCAACCCACTGCCACTATCAGATTAGAGCCATAAAGGAGACTAGACATCTACCACCCCACTACCACTATCAGATTAGAGCCATAAAGGAAACTAGACATCTATCACACCACTACCACTATCAGATTAGAGCCATAAAGGAGAATACACATCTATCAACCCACTGCCACTATCAGATTAGAGCCATAAAGGAGACTAGACATCTACCACCCCACTACCACTATCAGATTAGAGCCATAATGGAGAATAGACATCTAAAACCCCACTACCACTATCAGATTAGAGCCATAAAGGAGACTAGACATCTACCACCCCACTGCCACTATCAGATTAGAGCCATAAAGGAGACTAGACATCTACCACCCCACTACCACTATCAGATTAGAGCCATAAAGGAGACTAGACATCTACCACCCCACTACCACTACCAGATTAGAGCCATAAAGGAGACTAGACATCTACCACTATCAGATTAGAGCCATAAAGGAGACTAGATATCTATCAACCCACTGCCACTATCAGATTAGAGCCATAAAGGAGACTAGACATCTATCACCCCACTACCACTATCAGATTAGAGCCATAAAGGAGAATAGACATCTAAAACCCCACTACCACTATCAGATTAGAGCCATAAAGGAGACTAGACGTCTACCACCCCACTACCACTATCAGATTAGAGCCATAAAGGAAACTAGACATCTACCACTATCAGATTAGAGCCATAAAGGAGACTAGACATCTACCACCCCACTACCACTATCAGATTAGAGCCATAAAGTAGACTAGACATCTATCACCCTACTACCACTATCAGATTAGAGCCATAAGTGAGACTAGACATCTACCACCCCACTACCACTATCAGATTAGAGCCATAAAGGAGACTAGACATCTACCACTATCAGATTAGAGCCATAAAGGAGACTAGACATCTACCACCCCACTACCACTATCAGATTAGAGCCATAAAGGAGACTAGAAATCTATCAACCCACTGCCACTATCAGATTAGAGCCATAAAGGAGACTAGACATCTATCACCCCACTACCACTATCAGATTAGAGCCATAAAGGAGAATAGACATCTAAAACCCCACTACCACTATCAGATTAGAGCCATAAAGGAGACTAGACATCTACCACCCCACTACCACTATCAGATTAGAGCCATAAAGGAGACTAGACATCTACCACTATCAGATTAGAGCCATAAAGGAGACTAGACATCTACCACCCCACTACCACTATCAGATTAGAGCCATAAAGGAGACTAGACATCTATCACCCCACTACCACTATCAGATTAGAGCCATAAAGGAGAATAGACATCTAAAACCCCACTACCACTATCAGATTAGAGCCATAAAGGAGACTAGACATCTACCACCCCACTACCACTATCAGATTAGAGCCATAAAGGAGACTAGACATCTACCACTATCAGATTAGAGCCATAAAGGAGACTAGACATCTACCACCCCACTACCACTATCAGATTAGAGCCATAAAGGAGACTAGACATCTATCACACCACTACCACTATCAGATTAGAGCCATAAAGGAGACTAGACATCTATCACACCACTACCACTATCAGATTAGAGCCATAAAGGAGAATAGACATCTATCAACCCACTGCCACTATCAGATTAGAGCCATAAAGGAGACTAGACATCTAACACCCCACTACCACTATCAGATTAGAGCCATAAAGGAGAATAGACATCTAAAACCCCACTACCACTATCAGATTAGAGCCATAAAGGAGACTAAACATCTCCCACCCCACTACCACTATCAGATTAGAGCCATAAAGGAGACTAGACATCTACCACCCCACTACCACTACCAGATTAGAGCCATAAAGGAGACTAGACATCTACCACTATCAGATTAGAGCCATAAAGGAGACTAGACATCTACCACCCCACTACCACTATCAGATTAGAGCCATAAAGGAGACTAGACATCTACCACCCCACTACCACTACCAGATTAGAGCCATAAAAGAGACTAGATATCTATCACCCCACTACCACTATTAGATTAGAGCCATAAAGGAGACTAGACATCTATCACACCACTACCACTATCAGATTAGAGCCATAAAGGAGACTAGATATCTATCAACCCACTGCCACTATCAGATTAGAGCCATAAAGGAGACTAGACATCTATCACACCACTACCACTATCAGATTAGAGCCATAAAGGAGACTAGACATCTATCACACCACTACCACTATCAGATTAGAGCCATAAAGGAGAATAGACATCTATCAACCCACTGCCACTATCAGATTAGAGCCATAAAGGAGACTAGACATCTACCACCCCACTACCACTATCAGATTAGAGCCATAAAGGAGAATAGACATCTAAAACCCCACTACCACTATCAGATTAGAGCCATAAAGGAGACTAGACATCTACCACCCCACTACCACTATCAGATTAGAGCCATAAAGGAGACTAGACATCTACCACTATCAGATTAGAGCCATAAAGGAGACTAGACATCTACCACCCCACTACCACTATCAGATTAGAGCCATAAAGGAGACTAGACATCTATCACACCACTACCACTATCAGATTAGAGCCATAAAGGAGACTAGACATCTATCACACCACTACCACTATCAGATTAGAGCCATAAAGGAGAATAGACATCTATCAACCCACTGCCACTATCAGATTAGAGCCATATAGGAGACTAGACATCTACCACCCCACTACCACTATCAGATTAGAGCCATAAAGGAGACTAGATATCTATCAACCCACTGCCACTATCAGATTAGAGCCCTAAAGGAGACTAGACATCTACCACCCCACTACCACTATCAGATTAGAGCCATAAAGGAGACTAGACATCTACCACTATCAGATTAGAGCCATAAAGGAGACTAGACATCTACCACTATCAGATTAGAGCCATAAAGGAGACTAGACATCTACCACCCCACTACCACTATCAGATTAGAGCCATAAAGGAGACTAGATATCTATCAACCCACTGCCACTATCAGATTAGAGCCATAAAGGAGATTTGACATCTATCACCCCACTACCACTATCAGATTAGAGCCATAAAGGAGAATAGACATCTAAAACCCCACTACCACTATCAGATTAGAGCCATAAAGGAGACTAGACATCTACCACCCCACTACCACTATCAGATTAGAGCCATAAAGGAGACTAGACATCTACCACTATCAGATTAGAGCCATAAAGGAGACTAGACATCTACCACCCCACTACCGCTATCAGATTAGAGCCATAAAGTAGACTAGACATCTATCAACCCACTGCCACTATCAGATTAGAGCCATAAAGGAGACTAGACATCTACCACCCCACTACCACTATCAGATTAGAGCCATAAAGGAGACTAGATATCTATCAACCCACTACCACTATCAGATTAGAGCCATAAAGGAGACTAGACATCTACCACTATCAGATTAGAGCCATAAAGGAGACTAGACATCTACCACTATCAGATTAGAGCCATAAAGGAGACTAGACATCTACCACCCCACTACCACTATCAGATTAGAGCCATAAAGGAGACTAGATATCTATCAACCCACTGCCACTATCAGATTAGAGCCATAAAGGAGACTAGACATCTACCACCCCACTACCACTATCAGATTAGAGCCATAAAGGAGACTAGACATCTATCACACCACTACCACTATCAGATTAGAGCCATAAAGGAGACTAGACATCTATCACACCACTACCACTATCAGATTAGAGCCATAAAGGAGAATAGACATCTATCAACCCACTGCCACTATCAGATTAGAGCCATAAAGGAGACTAGACATCTATCACCCCACTACCACTATCAGATTAGAGCCATAAAGGAGAATAGACATCTAAAACCCCACTACCACTATCAGATTAGAGCCATAAAGGAGACTAGATATCTATCAACCCACTGCCACTATCAGATTAGAGCCATAAAGGAGACTAGACATCTACCACCCCACTACCACTATCAGATTAGAGCCATAAAGGAGACTAGACATCTACCACCCCACTACCACTATCAGATTAGAGCCATAAAGGAGACTAGACATCTACCACTATCAGATTAGAGCCATAAAGGAGACTAGACATCTACCACCCCACTACCACTATCAGATTAGAGCCATAAAGGAGACTAGACATCTATCACACCACTACCACTATCAGATTAGAGCCATAAAGGAGACTAGACATCTATCACACCACTACCACTATCAGATTAGAGCCATAAAGGAGAATAGACATCTATCAACCCACTGCCACTATCAGATTAGAGCCATAAAGGAGACTAGACATCTACCACCCCACTACCACTATCAGATTAGAGCCATAAAGGAGACTAGACATCTATCACACCACTACCACTATCAGATTAGAGCCATAAAGGAGAATAGACATCTATCAACCCACTGCCACTATCAGATTAGAGCCATAAAGGAGACTAGACATCTACCACCCCACTACCACTATCAGATTAGAGCCATAAAGGAGAATAGACATCTAAAACCCCACTACCACTATCAGATTAGAGCCATAAAGGAGACTAGACATCTACCACCCCACTACCACTATCAGATTAGAGCCATAAAGGAGACTAGACATCTACCACTATCAGATTAGAGCCATAAAGGAGACTAGATATCTACCACTATCAGATTAGAGCCATAAAGGAGACTAGACATCTACCACCCCACTACAACTATCAGATTAGAGCCATAAAGGAGACTAGACATCTACCACCCCACTACCACTACCAGATTAGAGCCATAAAGGAGACTAGACATCTACCACTATCAGATTAGAGCCATAAAGGAGACTAGATATCTATCAACCCACTGCCACTATCAGATTAGAGCCATAAAGGAGACTAGACATCTATCACCCCACTACCACTATCAGATTAGAGCCATAAAGGAGAATAGACATCTAAAACCCCACTACCACTATCAGATTAGAGCCATAAAGGAGACTAGACATCTACCACTATCAGATTAGAGCCATAAAGGAGACTAGACATCTACCACCCCACTACCACTATCAGATTAGAGCCATAAAGGAGACTAGACATCTATCACACCACTACCACTATCAGATTAGAGCCATAAAGGAGACTAGACATCTATCACACCACTACCACTATCAGATTAGAGCCATAAAGGAGAATAGACATCTATCAACCCACTGCCACTATCAGATTAGAGCCATAAAGGAGACTAGACATCTACCACCCCACTACCACTATCAGATTAGAGCCATAAAGGAGAATAGACATCTAAAACCCCACTACCACTATCAGATTAGAGCCATAAAGGAGACTAAACATCTCCCACCCCACTACCACTATCAGATTAGAGCCATAAAGGAGACTAGACATCTACCACCCCACTACCACTACCAGATTAGAGCCATAAAGGAGACTAGACATCTACCACTATCAGATTAGAGCCATAAAGGAGACTAGACATCTACCACCCCACTACCACTATCAGATTAGAGCCATAAAGGAGACTAGACATCTACCACCCCACTACCACTACCAGATTAGAGCCATAAAGGAGACTAGATATCTATCACCCCACTACCACTATCAGATTAGAGCCATAACGGAGACTAGACATCTATCACACCACTACCACTATCAGATTAGAGCCATAAAGGAGACTAGATATCTATCAACCCACTGCCACTATCAGATTAGAGCCATAAAGGAGACTAGACATCTACCACCCCACTACCACTATCAGATTAGAGCCATAAAGGAGACTAGACATCTATCACACCACTACCACTATCAGATTAGAGCCATAAAGGAGAATAGACATCTATCAACCCACTGCCACTATCAGATTAGAGCCATAAAGGAGCCTAGACATCTACCACCCCACTACCACTATCAGATTAGAGCCATAAAGGAGAATAGACATCTAAAACCCCACTACCACTATCAGATTAGAGCCATAAAGGAGACTAGACATCTACCACCCCACTACCACTATCAGATTAGAGCCATAAAGGAGACTAGACATCTACCACTATCAGATTAGAGCCATAAAGGAGACTAGACATCTACCACCCCACTACCACTATCAGATTAGAGCCATAAAGGAGACTAGACATCTATCACACCACTACCACTATCAGATTAGAGCCATAAAGGAGACTAGATATCTATCAACCCACTGCCACTATCAGATTAGAGCCATAAAGGAGACTAGACATCTATCACACCACTACCACTATCAGATTAGAGCCATAAAGGAGAATAGACATCTAAAACCCCACTACCACTATCAGATTAGAGCCATAAAGGAGACTAGACATCTACCACCCCACTACCACTATCAGATTAGAGCCATAAAGGAGACTAGACATCTACCACCCCACTACCACTACCAGATTAGAGCCATAAAGGAGACTAGACATCTACCACTATCAGATTAGAGCCATAAAGGAGACTAGACATCTACCACCCCACTACAACTATCAGATTAGAGCCATAAAGGAGACTAGACATCTACCACCCCACTACCACTACCAGATTAGAGCCATAAAGGAGACTAGACATCTACCACTATCAGATTAGAGCCATAAAGGAGACTAGATATCTATCAACCCACTGCCACTATCAGATTAGAGCCATAAAGGAGACTAGACATCTATCACCCCACTACCACTATCAGATTAGAGCCATAAAGGAGAATAGACATCTAAAACCCCACTACCACTATCAGATTAGAGCCATAAAGGAGACTAGACATCTACCACTATCAGATTAGAGCCATAAAGGAGACTAGACATCTACCACCCCACTACCACTATCAGATTAGAGCCATAAAGGAGACTAGACATCTATCACACCACTACCACTATCAGATTAGAGCCATAAAGGAGACTAGACATCTATCACACCACTACCACTATCAGATTAGAGCCATAAAGGAGAATAGACATCTATCAACCCACTGCCACTATCAGATTAGAGCCATAAAGGAGACTAGACATCTACCACCCCACTACCACTATCAGATTAGAGCCATAAAGGAGAATAGACATCTAAAACCCCACTACCACTATCAGATTAGAGCCATAAAGGAGACTAAACATCTCCCACCCCACTACCACTATCAGATTAGAGCCATAAAGGAGACTAGACATCTACCACTATCAGATTAGAGCCATAAAGGAGACTAGACATCTACCACCCCACTACCACTATCAGATTAGAGCCATAAAGGAGACTAGACATCTACCACCCCACTACCACTACCAGATTAGAGCCATAAAGGAGACTAGATATCTATCACCCCACTACCACTATCAGATTAGAGCCATAACGGAGACTAGACATCTATCACACCACTACCACTATCAGATTAGAGCCATAAAGGAGACTAGATATCTATCAACCCACTACCACTATCAGATTAGAGCCATAAAGGAGACTAGACATCTACCACCCCACTACCACTATCAGATTAGAGCCATAAAGGAGACTAGACATCTATCACACCACTACCACTATCAGATTAGAGCCATAAAGGAGACTAGACATCTATCAACCCACTGCCACTATCAGATTAGAGCCATAAAGGAGCCTAGACATCTACCACCCCACTACCACTATCAGATTAGAGCCATAAAGGAGAATAGACATCTAAAACCCCACTACCACTATCAGATTAGAGCCATAAAGGAGACTAGACATCTACCACCCCACTACCACTATCAGATTAGAGCCATAAAGGAGACTAGACATCTACCACTATCAGATTAGAGCCATAAAGGAGACTAGACATCTACCACCCCACTACCACTATCAGATTAGAGCCATAAAGGAGACTAGACATCTATCAACCCACTACCACTATCAGATTAGAGCCATAAAGGAGACTAGACATCTATCAACCCACTACCACTATCAGATTAGAGCCATAAAGGAGACTAGACATCTATCACACCACTACCACTATCAGATTAGAGCCATAAAGGAGACTAGACATCTATCACACCACTACCACTATCAGATTAGAGCCATAAAGGAGAATAGACATCTATCAACCCACTGCCACTATCAGATTAGAGCCATAAAGGAGACTAGACATCTACCACCCCACTACCACTATCAGATTAGAGCCATAAAGGAGACTAGACATCTATCACACCACTACCACTATCAGATTAGAGCCATAAAGGAGAATAGACATCTATCAACCCACTGCCACTATCAGATTAGAGCCATATAGGAGACTA